>NW_009648234.1:952812-968210 GCF_000708025.1 Charadrius vociferus | reverse complement strand
TTTCCCTTTTTCTCTGTAGAATTAAATTGCTGGGTGAGAGGTTAGGACTTGGCTGGTTTATGCACGAGGGTTGCTTTGTGCATCAGGAGTAGTCTCCCTGGTCTACGGCCTGTAACACCACGCATTTTAAAAAACGCATTGGCATGCATATTTCTCTGAATCCAAGCTCTTCAACATTAAAGCAAGACCCTTCATTTTAATCATTAGAGAATGAATCCAGTGCTAATAGCACTTAATTGTTTCACTAGAATGATCTCCGTTGGTTTTGGCAGCCGAAATGAAAACAATTCCAAATACCATCAAAGGAGCTTATCCACACACAGCATGTACAGGGAGAATGTTTTGATATACAGCGGTGTGTTAATATCATAACATCTCCTAATACTACACACGGTTCTGTAATCCTTTTCTGTCTCAGTCTATGATCTTGGAAGGTCCGATGGGTAAAAGGAAAAGGAATAAAATAGACACAGAAAATCTTGGTCCTTGCCCCTGAAAATAACGTGCCGACGGTTTCTTTGCTTCAACCATATACCTATATTAATCTTGACTTTCTTGAAGCTTGTCCGCTAGTTTAAATTTGTATGCGACATCAAACATACCTTTTCACATATGTTCTTTCCAGATTTTTTTTAACAGTTACTTAGCAGTTTATAGAAGGAAGTGAATGATCTCATCAAGCTGCTTAGAAATTAAAAAAAAATCTGTGCTTATTAATTATGCAGGATTAGTCTAATTATAATTCAGCAAATTAATTAGCGACAGAAGGTGTTCTGAAACATTGGAGTACATTTGCATGTTAAATGGAGAGGCTAGTCTGTAATATATGTAAATTTATGCATGGCTTCATAGTTTAATTTAAAAATTTGCAGCTGCATATGGTATGGGAGCAGGTGAAAAGTCAGTTTTAGTTTAATGATGCTAACAAACATTGGATGCTGTCCTGTCTTAGGGAAGGAATGCACTGAATGCACCCCTATCTGCCAATCTATAAATCTGTCATAGGAATATAATGTTACTCCAATGTTCGGATTCAAGGTCATCTGTGACTAGACCCAGAAGTACAATAGGTGCAAATCTACCGACTGAATAGACCTCAGGAAAGGGAGGAGGCAAAATGTGTACATCCCAAGTCGCTGGGATGTAAATTTGCCTCTTTGGCAAATGAATGCATGTTTATTCTACACAAAACCAGTTTAGGGACAGGCAATACTCTTGCCTTCATAAATGAGTGAAAGCTTTCAGCTGAGTGATATCCACTCTGGCAGGTGTAAAATAGGTGCCTAACCTTGGTGCCGTCTCTGGCGTTCACATCGGTGCAACTTTCTGATCTCTTGGAGTCACTGGAAAGTTATTAACAAGTTCTGCATTAACTGCAGGGTAGAGAGTTTTTATGTGCCGGCCTCTGCCATCTGGCAGAAATAGTAAAAACCAGCAGACCCATCAGCAGCAAAAAGGCTACTGGTGTAATTGGTGCTCACTGTTCAGCCTAGCGTGGCTCAATAGGCAGTACAGATATTTTTTGAGAGTGGTGGGGTAAGAGGATAGAAGAGTCAAAAGATAAAGAAATCATAGGTTTCTCTGGGTATGGGAAAAAAAATGAGTGGAGATCAGTTTCTGTGCTCATGTAACACTTAGGTAAGCTTTTTCTGGGGTCTGGAGGGTTTGCAAAGTAGAACTTGAATTAAATTTGCACCTGTGTAGAGCTATAAGGACAATGTGATACCAAAGAACGAATAGATTTACCCAGCATTGCAGAGCATCATCAGGCCTGTATTTGTGTGTTATAGTCCGGCACCAAACCATGTGTGTACTGCTGAGGCTGACATAAGTGTAATGAGGAAGAATTTGGCCGTGTTTTCAAAATCCTGCTGGGTGTTATGTTCTGAGGCAATGAGATTTATGAAATTTTTGTCACTATCGAAAAGAACCAGTAAAATCACAAACATGGACTTGCAGGAATGGTATGTGGTTCTTGGCTGGAAGAGCAACTTGATGTATCCTATGGGGTAAGTCACTTAATTTCTGGTGCCTTGACTTCCCCATCAGTGAAATGTGTATAAAAGCCTTTCTTTCCTCCTGTCCTTTGTGTATCTTTTCTCCAATAACAATTTCACAACGTGACTGTGCAATGCTTAGCACAGTTGGAGCCCATAGATACTGTAATAAACCAGGGAATATTATCTGAACGTCCCTTTCAACAGCCCGTCAGCCCAATCCTCTACTCTATTACCTCCCTGCCTATTGACTTTTGATTATGCTATGGCATTTGGTCCTGTGCCAAATGGCACGAATAATATGGATCTTACAGTATAAATAAGCTTTTAGCCATTGTCTTGTAAGTTACTGGAAAGTTTTGGTGTGGGAGGAAGGAGGAAAACCCAAAGGAGAAGGGAAACTGCTCAGATTGCAAAGAGTCCTCCAAAGACTTTTTGGAGAACAATTGCAATTACAAACACGCTGTTAGTGTTGTGTTTCATTTTCAATTCGAACCCATAGAGTTCAATTATTATTTTCATTAATGGTGTCAGGTTTTCATCAGAGTGCACAAACAAGGAGGTTTTCCTTGGAGATTTTTTTTCCTAGCAAATGTGGCCATGCCAAATAACTGCATTCAGCACCGAGAAATGACTGTCTGTATAACCGGCAGTGCACTCTCCCCCAACCCTTGTTTCTTGAAAATGGGATCGCTTTGCAAGACAGAATAAGCATTTACCAAATGAGTGTGAATTGCAGTTGTGGATGTGTGTGCCTGCTGCTGCTCCAGAAGAGCGGAACAGAATCTACTTTAGAGATGAAAATTGTGCAGAAGGTGGAAGATGTACAGAATATAAATATCAAGTTTACTGACATGTTTTGGGCTTGGATGACATATTGCAGGTTTACATTCAGTTACTATTGGTTTGAAAACTAAGCTCTTAAGGGAAAAAAGCCACTAACTATAGGGCAAAGAGAAATATGATGTTCCAGGCTGCAGAGAAATGGGATATTTAAGGAGGAATTGTTCTGTGATTAAGGCATGAGACTGGGAGTTGGACATGAATTCAAGTCCAACCGGTGCTGTAGACTCAAGGTGCAATATTCTTTCTTGGTCCATCTGAAATACAGGATACCAGCACTTTCATCCTCTATCTTCTTTAGTACATAAGGTAGAGTGGTACTTACGCAAGTGTCATTAGGACCTCTTGGCATGGCAAACAAATCAGGAGCAGTTCTAAGACAGGTACTTCCATCCCGTAATTTTAAGATTGACTTCTAAGGTAGTCTGATCTGTTGGCCTACCTTAGCTGCATCACTAACCCTTTTTTGTTCCATTTTCGCATCTGTCTCTAGCATTAGCTTTTCTGAGCTCAGCGTTGCAAGAGGCCGAACACTGTACAAATCAGACACCTACTAGTAAAGGTCTTCTGCCTTCCCATGGTGTTTCTAGTTGGCATTTCAGGTCTGAATACTAGGCACAGAAAAAGTGGCCCTAAATAATGGTCCCACATCAAAACTTAAACTTTAAACTTAACATCTAAATTGGAGTGATTGACTAGGTGCAGGAGAAAGCAAGCAGGGTGTTAAACGGTAGATGTTGGTAAATGACATTGGACTGTTATCCTTGGAATCTGAATTCTTTTGATACTTAAAATTATCTGATGTTTCCAATTTATTTGAGGGATACGCTGCCTTGTGGCATTTTAAAGTCCTTTTTGAGCTTTTCTCCTTTTGTAAAATAAAAGCACTAATTCCACCTGTTCTCTATTACACTTATCTGATCTGCATGTCTTCATGTGCTTTGCATTGCAAGCATCTTGGAATGAGCATGCTGTTATTGATGGATTAAATATTAATTTAATAATAAAGATGGGCCTGAACAGAAAACTTCTGATCTAGACTTTCCTCAGTGCAAAGGATCTTTGCATCCTGTAGATTTTGGTCCAAACCACCTTGATTTAATAATAAAATTGCAAATACACAAAAGCCTCGCGTCTTGAAGCCAGCTCCACTTTCGTCATTACAATTCTGTTAGCATCAGTGCAGTTACTCCTCAACCGTACTCTTTAGACCTCTGCAGAAGCAGACTTTACCTTGGCAAGCATCTATTTCAAAGCTGGAAAAGAAATATAGAGCACAGAAAAAGGTTCCTGTAGAAAAGAGGTCAGGATCAGTGCCTAGAAGCTGAGACAATCAGAGAGGTGAGATGAGGTGAAAGATGTAATGCCAATGCAAGGGGCTGTATATAGCAGAAAGTATAGGTAGAAGCATTAAAATAAGAATCATAGAAATTTATGAGGGAGGGACCGCAAGGGATCATTTACTCCATCTCCCTTAGGTTTGCATACACCTAACTCATCACTCACGCAAGGCTGAGGAGTTCTCTTGCATAGGCTGGTTGTCCTCTGCATGCAGAAGCATGGAGCTGGAGAAAAGTCGAACCAGATTGGTGGTCCTGTAACCGAAGAAATTACTGTGAATTAAGGCAAGAGGTTAGAGAAGTGTTTCTTGTTTTTCCTGTTAGGAAATGAGGACGTTGTTGCAGGTGTAGCAGGCATAACGTTCATGTGCAATTTTTGGTGCAACTGGAATCCTGCTATAAAAAAGACAAGAAGTGACAAATGAGCAGCCAACTCCTCTTCTCCTGGCCTAGGCTTGGGACGTCCTATCATCTGACTCCTGCTCCCTTCTCTCACTGTAAATCTCTGACAAACTCAGGAAAGTCTTTTGACCTACATATGTTGGTTTTCACATTTGTTAAACTGGGTTCACACTTTATGCACAGGAGTTTTGTGAAGATTAATTAGCTGCTGTTTGTGGAGTATCATATAAATACTCTGGATTATTGTAATAACCTCACTCATTTCTCACACAGTATAAGGTGTATGTTCATTTAGAATGCCTTTGTGCAATGCCTGATCCCACACTGACTATAACTGCTGGAAAAGAGTAGGAAATTTTCTCATCAGCTCCCTAATAATACACACTGACATAATAGAATGAAATTACTCCAGAGATAAATATTCAGATTATAAAGAAGACTTCTAGTGTGATAGTCATTAAAATCAAGATGATGATATCAAATAAATGCAATTAATTGATCTTAAACACTGACCGTCAAATGTATGTGCAGAATCTGACCTAATCCCTTTGAAAGGAAGAATTTTCAAGTAAAGCTTTCTACTTTGTCTCGTTGTGGCATCAGCTAGGGTTACTTGTCACACTTATCTCAGAGTTTGCAATGCCAAGACACACATGGGTGAGTCGAGGGGAGGATGGGAGACCCTGATCTCAGAATTTCCTAGCTTTGATGGAGTTGGAGTCAGGCCCTCACTGTAATGATAGTTTTGTAGTTCATAGTATATTTAATCTTAATATTGTTTAACTGGAGCAAAGATATTAGTAATAACAGCTTCTATTTTTTTCTTCGTTCGCTTTGTGACTTTTTGGAAGCAGTTTAATTATTTAAGCAGAATGCCACTGTATCTTTATATTTTCATTAGATTGCAGCATCATAGGATTTGCAGATAAACATAATCATACTAGGTGGGTAGGCATGTTCTCATGCCAAAAAATGACTGAGGCCATGAATCCAAAGTCTACAGTAACCCAAACAAGACAGGAATATCTCAGTATTTGCTTTACAAGGGATATTTTTGAAGTGTATCCAGAGGCTGCTCCCAAGTTAAAAACAATGTTATATCTCTTGATTTTGTACGTGTATTTTAAAAAAGCACAAAAGGTGGATAGGAAGGTTAGTTAAGACGTAGAACCAGGAGTCAGGAGATCTGAGTCCTGGTCCCAGCTCTGCGGCAGGCCTGCGATGTGACGGGGAGCAATTCCCTCCCAGTTTCCAGGCCCTGGCATCTTTGTCTGTAAAATGGTGAGTTACACCACCTGCTGCAGAGGGGTTTTGTGAGGCAGAATTAATTGAAGTTTAAGTCCCATAGAATGGCGCTATAAAAGCGCAAAGCATATTATCTATTTCTGTGGTTCCATGTGGTGAGACTAATCAGTCCCAGGTCTTGTGGCAGGGTTTTGAAAAAAACACTAATGGATTTTTTCTTTTAAACTACACCTTCTGTGGCATGTGGGACTGCTCTTTAGGGCTTCTGTCTAGTCCTGTTGAAGTCACAAGAAAGATTATTTTTTTTTCTGACTCCAACAGGATTTGATTAAGGTTCTTCTCAGCCACCTGAGATGGAGAATAAACCTTCTGAGAGGTGTGGAACATGCTTTCTAGTTCTAGCCATGTTTTTAAGTTGCCACAGGTAGGTACAGAACCTGCTAATATAGGGATACATGGGCAAGGCGGGAGTGTGGCTCAGCAATTGCTTTGGCAAGAGCTTGAGAGATGCAAGGCCGTACCTCCTTTGCCCTTACCCTTTCTCACTGTCCATTGACAGCCCTCTGCAGGGAACTTCGTTCTGCCATCTCTCAACGGCATTACGGATTGCACGGGCGATCCCGCTCTGCTTTCCCACAAAGTCAGACAGGATAGCTCATAGTATTGCTGAAAAATAGTTGAGATAACACAGCTGTCTTTGTACTGAAGTGAAAAAGGGGCACTTAAATGATTCATCAACCTAACTCCTCTGCATGATGGTAACTCCCAGTAGGAGGAGCAGTAACTTTTAAAATAGCTCCCTCTAAATCCTAAAAGAGGGAGTTATATTTAAGGTGGCATTTCTGAGACCTCTGCAAGCCTATCGGTCTGTAGATAGAAAGGTCGACTATATCGGGGAGACGATAGGAAAAAAAGGATGAATCTATAGTTATAGCTTAATTAATTTTATGTGTATGCATTAAGTTAATCAGGTTTTCTATGGCAATGCCAGAACT
The DNA here is from genome assembly GCF_000708025.1 of Charadrius vociferus. Classification (NCBI taxonomy): domain Eukaryota; kingdom Metazoa; phylum Chordata; class Aves; order Charadriiformes; family Charadriidae; genus Charadrius; species Charadrius vociferus. The sequence goes on along the minus strand of NW_009648234.1, from coordinate 961,388 downwards.
TTTAGTGATAGTCATTCAAAAGTATTTAGGTTTTCCCCCAGCACCCTTAGATGTTGATCTATGAGATGACTGGGCCACGCTCTCTGCTTGGCTGGAATCAGAGTCATCTGCTAAACTCATAGCTAATGCCGTCCTTAGCGAGGAACAAAGGCCAGCTAAGAAACATGAAAATGAGTTAATTTTTTTTAAATTCTGTTTTTTATTTTTTGATGTATGTATAGGTTAAGGCCAAAAACTGGCTAAAGGTTCTCATTTAAAAAAATTAATAAAGCCTTTCTGCAATTCTCCTGTTACCCCTAAATCAGCTTCATTTAGTGCTAAACCTTCCCTCCTCTTTGCTCCCCCCAAGTCATTTTTATTCTAATGCTGCAATAAATATTAATGTCTTTCCCAGATGCAACCACTTAAAATATATATGTATATGTAACGACCTACCAAATACTTCATGCAGATGCCCAGTTGCAGCTAAAATTTGTCTGGAGAAACTCTGAAAGGGGGAAAAAAGAGAGACGTGGTTCGATTAGAAGACAGATAAAAATTCTTGTATGTGCATCTAAATAAAACTAAATCTAAATCTGGGGTGATGGGAGGGAAAACTGTCTTGGTGCAGCGTATGCAGTGAGCTCCAAAGAAACTACAAACGTCTTAGCACAGGCGATATATATGAATACTGCCACAATGCTGAAGTACTCAGACCTGAGGCCAGCACTTTCAAAAGTGAGATGAGGAATTACTGATGCCCATTTTGTCATATCTTAAAGGTGCACAATTTTCAGGAGCTGAGGTGCTCAGCAATTCCAGAAAGTCAGGCACCTTCAAGTTGTCTCAAGTGGAACTCCCAAAGTTGCGGTTGGTTAAATATCCTGGCTAAATACCCCAAAGCTCAGTGCATTTGCATGCCGAATGGTGTTTATTGCAAAGCAGTCGATGAGTGATGAGAATGCTCTGCGTCTTGTAGGAGGCAGATGGCTTGGAGAGAAAGGAGAGTTTTGTTTTCTATGTGTTTTTAATGGACAATGCCTCTGTTGGTATGAATCAGCGCAGATCTGATTGAAATCCAAGATAATTTTCACATATGCTGCTGATTTATGTTTGCTGGGGATCTGAACCCCGATTTTCTGGAGACCATTAGCAGAAAATAAAAATTTAGTTTATTGCAGTGCAGTGTTGCAGAGTTCAGTCACAGATACTGTTAAACATAACCTTAGAACTTTTACCTTTTTGTATCTGCCTTGCAGGGGTTTGTGTGACATACAGTAGTACCGCAGTATCTTAGCTTGTCCCAAAGTCAGTTCGGCTGACACAGCGAGTTCTCTTACAGACACCTTTCTTTGCTCTGATTTTCTTCCTTCTTTAGTTTGTGTTGAGCATTTTTCTTATCTAGATGAATAGGGATGCAAGCGTTTAAAAAATTTAAAAAGGAAACCGGACATTTTCCTGATTAATTTGATCTTTTATTTTTCCTTCACAGTAACAACTTCTCGTGGATTTTTGTTTGCAGTTATCCTCCAAAATAATCAGTTAGCCAGTGGCTTATTGTAAAAGTTACTTGCCTTGGTTTCATTATATGGTTTGGTTCTGTTCTGCAGTTTTTCCTTCCATTGGCAGATCTCGGAATCAGAAGCAGTTTATGTATCTGCAAATATTTTTTTATATCTGTAAGAAGAGGGCAGGATAAAAAGGAGTGTTTGCGAGTAAGATTTCTGGCTCAAATTCTCCTGTGAATCTTGGAGTGCGCCGGCATGCATAGCATTTTTCCTTCTGAAAACATTCTTACAGATAAAATCTTGCTTAGCGAATCATTGAAATAAAAGAGGTCGCAGGTTTTAGCATGAGGAGTCAATGAGACTTATTTGATAGAATATACTCTCTCACTGCTGCTCCTGAGGCGCAAAGTTCTGTGGGATTTTTAGTTCAGAATACAAGGAGGTGACCAGGGCTCTGTTCACAGAAGTTGCCCTCTGACAGCCGGGCACCGACACCTCCCTCCCGCTGAACCTGAATGCCAATGTGAGGGACCGCAGCAGGACGCTGTGCTGTCACCCTATCGGTGCCACAGGAAGAACCAGTGAGCTCTTCAAGTCGTAAACGAGAAGGAACGATGGAGATAAAAATAACAGTCTGCAAAATGCACACACAGAGAAAATAAATATTTTGGATATTTTAAAAAATGTTTGTGAGAGATTTAAGGAAAAAAGAAACATTTTAATCTAAAAAGCTCACTGGAAGGGTTTATTTCGTGACAGTCGTTTTATATGACGTTATCTGGGTCGTCTTTGTGGCTTCAGTTGTCATGAGGTTTTCAAAGGGGTTTGTTTGTTCAAGCAACGTATAAATGGATCAGCTCCTTCGATATTTCTTTGTATGTTTGGGGCAGATGGAAGAGAAATACCGCGGTGTAAGTGGTGCAAAGAAAGTAGCAATAACAAGGGAGAGTGGATTTCTGCTTTATTGTCTTGCGTTAGGACTATTTGGGTTGTTGTTGTTGGTAAACCCTAGGAAATATACATCTTTCTCCTTTAAAGTTCTAATTCAAGGCATGAATGTGTGAGTTCTGAAGGGACTTAGGGACTGCGGTAAAAAATCGTTGTCATAGTAACAGAAAGGGAAATAGGCCTGGCTCACCTGGGACTTTAACTTACTGCAAAAGCGGATTTTTTTTAAGGAAAGCACTCAGCAAGAGAAATAAATAAATAAATTATTCTTTGTATTCTAAATCAATTCTTCAACTATTTATTTTTTCTTACATCCAAGTCGTCTTCCTTCTAAATCTATCTTAAAGTCTTTAAATTTTTTATTTTAATTGTTGCAGTTAAACCCATTTTGTCCGACAAATGGAAATGAAAAGAATCACAGAAAATATTTTCTCTTGCGATAGAGGATGCCAAAAAATTTTTTTGCCTGTTATGTCTGAATTTTGAAGACAGGCTTGTTTTGGTTTTAATCCGACGACTATCATTTTTCATGTAGTTTCTTTACCTCTGAAATTCACAAGTTTAATCAGATTGATCAGATAACAAAGGGATGAATCCTCTCCTCCCTGGATTCGACACAAAATTTTGTGGAAAAGCTTACAGAAAAATGCCTGCCTTATATTTCTAAACTGTAAAATCTACATGTTCTAGTGCTTAGTGTTGGCTAAGACAATCATGCATGCTGAAGATACAACTTATGTACATGACAAGCTAAACTCTACAGAATAATAGCACATAAAGATAGGCATATGTGACAGGGCAAAAATAATTGGCACGAGAACTTTGTACAATGTTAATAGGTTTATCTGCTTGGACAGCGTGAGCTGTCATGTATTACTTCAGGTTGTGGGGGTTTTTTATCCTCACTCAAAATCCGTGTAAGATTATAATCTGGACTCTAGGCAGTTCTGCTTCTCTGCTTTACTTACTGAAATCTCAATAACTAAAAGCACCGTCATGATGAAATCCCATCAGCTTCTTCTGGGAGCTGTGTTTGTTTCTGGTTTTTAATACATTCTAAATAGTTTCAAGGCTTATCTGCTTCAGAGTTGCCCTGTCCGTTTTTGTAGTTTTTACAATAACATCATCCTTCTATATTGTTTCATGGAAAATCCCTTCAGACAGCAAAAGAAAGACATTGTATGTGAGGGAGAGATAAAGAAAGAGACTAAAATCGTGCGGTCAGACACACAGTGAGGAAATGGGCGTAAATCAGAGTAGATATGTTGACTTATACCAGCTAGCAGCCCAGCTCAGAGTGGATAGCAGTCACATTGCTTGTACTTTACCTGACTATTTTTTTAACTTCTCTTTGTTACAGTTTGGTTTTGTTGTTTTGTTTCTGTTTTGATAAGTTCTTACAGTCCTGGTCTACTGATACACCATCATGTAAATGAGTACGATGTATATTTTAAAACAGAATATAGCAACACGTGTTTTGTTATGGTTAATAGAAGTGACATGGTTCTTTATCTTTCCAGATTCTTCTTAAAATTTTTTCTCAAGTGCAATCAGAATTGTTTGAAAACAGCAGGAAACCCAAGAGATATGAGACGGTTCCAGGTAAGTCTTACAAGGCTCAGCATTAACCCATCTTCCTTTTTCTTCTTTTCATTTTCCCTCTCCTCTCTCCTACATTGTTGATAATAAATACGATGACAGTATATGATAAGCCGTATCAGATATTGTTAAAGTTTTTCTCCATTTGTTGTGTTTAAACCTTTCCCCCCCTTTTTTTCCTCTTTTTCCACTCTGAATCCCCAAGGGGAAGTGATGTACTGTACCAACCAGCAGTGGATATTTGATTTGACACCCTCGGGCAAAGCACTCGCACATACAGCTGCCCACAGCAGGGATCATGTTTGTGATACTTAGATGCCTCCGAATTTTTCAAAGTAGCTCTGTACATGGTACACAAGCAGTCTCCTTATTTCCCTCCACTCCCGATCTCTTTCCATCTCTTTTGCCTTTTAACTCTCTCATGCCCTCCCTTTCAGCTTCTTGAAAAAAAGAAGCCAAAATAGTGATGGTCACTTTAAGATCTCACGCAGCAAAGCAACAAGACCCATGGGACAATGACCCAGCTGCTTTGCAGTGAAATCTGCCACTGGTTTCATCATAGCTGTCGCTGATGTATTGTGAATACCAGCTAATAAAAACACAGAAGGAGGTGAAGTGTGTCACTGGCGAAGAGAAAGGCAGACACAGTCTCCCATCTTTCATACCCTAACCTTTTAAGCAACTATGTTTAATAAATAAGTATTTTACCTGTAACTTAACCCTCAGAAAAATGTAAACAGAATGCTCGGGCTTTTTGCATCCTGGATGCACTGTCGCCTCTCTGTGCGGCGCGGAAGGTGCCACGGCAGAGAAGGCTGTGGAGAAGTGGTGCTAGAACTAACTCTGGTGCAACCAAGAGTGAGGCAGCACGGTCCAGCGAAGGGATACGAGAGTGGAGGTCAGATGGCTGGACTGTACCCCTAATTTCCTGGGACACCTTTGATGAGCCATTTTTCCTTTCTTTTAGTATATATTTCCACCTCTCCAAATGGGGTTGCTCACCTTGGTAAAACTTCGTGGTCTTGATTCAGGAGAGCGTTTGAGAAAGTGCGTGCGTGCTTTGCCAGCCGGAGCCTTTGAAATCTACTGGTGAAAATCAGGACTGTGCTTGTAAATGCTGTTACTGCTTGTTATCATTATTATTGCACCTTGACTGTGTCGCATCCCTGATACAAAGAGGATTTTAGCTTATTGAGAGATGTGTGATTTTCTCATAGACCCGCAAGACTCGTGGTGGGAAGGTGACATCCTTAGGTTTGGCGATTCATGTTTCAATGCTTGGGCAGTTGCATCAGTTTCCGCATTTATAAATGAAGTTAAAACTCCACAGGAGTTTACAGCGTTGTTTAAAACTTTCCACCAAAACATGTTTTCACAGATCAGTGATTTTTTTTTTTAAATTTTACTAGCAATGAATAATTCACAGGAGGTATATTTTTATTAAAAAAAAAAAGAGGTTTGCTTTAAAGAGAAATACTGCAAAACAAAAGCTTCTGAAAGCTCCAAAAATTGTAAAGAAATGTAGGCAAAAAATAGAAAATAGTTATCTTTTTTTTTTTGCTTTGAGCAGTAATAAATTTAAAGTAGAATTCCTAACCAACTTAATTTTTTTCACTGCAGTTTAAAGAGACTGCAGTAGCTTCTTCATTCTGTGTTTTTAGAGATGGTAAGACATGACTAAAAAGATGTGCTCACTGTTAGGAAATTTGTACTGATTTTTTTTTTGAAGTGGCAATTTCCATAAAGAAAAAACACCAATTAGATATCATCTGCCAAGAATGTGAGTAAAGGAAAACTCAATTTATAGCATGTAAACAGATCTTGTTGGCTCTTAGAGCCAGCTAGAATAGCTGATTGTGGAATGTAATGAAACATAAATACAGAGTCTCGTTTTGTTTTGTGATGAGTTTGTAAAAATTCTTGCGTGAGGGTACCCTGATTAGCACCTGGGGATTCTAGGCACTGCCATATTACAAATAATATTGGTTGTAACAGCCAAAATATAAATTCTGGATCCAACCACACCTGAACACTGAAGAAGTTCAGATCTGATTTCAGTCTCATGCTATGGCGAGTGAAACTAAAATCCTGATTTCGATCAGGTGCTGAACTGCAGGAGGATTTTAGAATTATTTTTTTTTTGGGGGGGGCAGAATTCTCTCTCTAGTATCAACCTTATTCTTTGTTTCGCCTCTGTATCTCCACACCCCAGGTGGTGATGTTATACAGCCTAAACAGCTTCAAATGTCCAGTGAACTGTTGAACAGGGAAACTGAAATGAGTCTTTCAGCACCCACATGGTTACTGACGGAATGCCTTCATTCCCTCCGCCCATCCAGCCGGCATGCCTCTTGTATATGAGAAAGTATGGCCCTGCTTTTGATCCTTGTACCAAAATCAGCAGTTTATTGGAGAAGAAGAGGAGCTGGGATAGACTGTTCATCTGGGTTTTCTCCCTTACAACATGCCAAGCTGGAAAAATCGAGCCAAGTGAAACTCTCTGGTTGTGTTTCGCAGGGCTTACTTAAACTCCTTTTGCACTTTCAGTCCATGTGAGTTCATACCCTTTGAGTTTCATTGTGAGAGTTAAGTTTAAACCCTTAAATTAATCAAGATCAGGCAAAACCACGAGGTTTAGCTTACTTTTTGTCAAAACCAAAAATGTTGACAAGACTTTTTTTCAGAGTTACAAAAATGAACCCTTTGAGACAAATTGCAAAATGCTTGAGGTTTTGAGTGAAAGCAGGATCTTCATTCAGGCTTGTTCAAAACTGAATGCTTCGGTTGATGGGCTTTGTTCTGGTCTACAGAGGTCAATCTGTGTAACAAAAAGACAGAAAAAGTAGTTCAACTGCTAAAATTTTACACATCGGGAGTCAAAAAGCTCTGTGTTCCAAAGGAAATTAGCCATGATGAACTGTAAAGACAATAAGCAAAGACAGCTTGTTTTCTGTCTGCCTCCACGTTTCCAAGGTTAGAAGCATGTCTTCCCCAAATGTAACCAAAGTTTAAAAGTGTTCTTGACTGCTCCACTGTCTCTGTCTTCGGGATCCTCCTGTTTTTTGATTGATTTTTGGGGAGCTTTTGATGTTTTGCTTTGGGGTTTATTTTGTGTTTTTTTGTTGTTTTTTTTTAAATTTGGGCAAATGCTTTCTTTGCCTGCTGCTTGTTGAACACGGTCTGTCAACAACCCGTAAAGTCAGAAGTGGGAAAAAAAGATAGATTGCTTCAAATATTAGTGGTGTGCTTGCACACTGTGAACATATGCATTTTCATTTTAATTGTTAAGATTTACATCAGGCAAAGTAATTAATGTGCAGAATTGTTTATCAGGTTTGAAAGGACAGTTGTTTGTCCTACCAGTACAGGAACATGTGAGCAGAGTAAAAGCAGGGTCAAAAAGCACAGTGCAGTAAGGTACTTTATTCATTTTATGGTTTAATTAATTATGTTTTATTCTTGGGCCCCATCTAAAACCTTTATTGTTTTTTTCCTAATAAATTATTTGTACAGCTGTTGTTATTAAGGCCCTCCTCTTTCAAACATTTCCACACATTTAACTTTCCTTATACAGATTTCTGCAGTGATGCTCAATTGAGTGTCTTTTAATTTGTACCTATGTTTTTCTGCAGAACAAAACATATTCATTTTCAATGGAGTAATGCTTGTCAGATCTCCAGGAGATGTTAAGATACTCTTTTTTATGGCTATTAAAAAACCCCACCAAACCAGAAGAGAGAATCCTTATATCAAAGTTCTCATTTAAATTGCTACTGAAACCTGGAACTGAAAGGGTCTCATCAAAAAACATTTTTGCTCTTTAATGGAGATTAAATGAAAGTCCCAAAGTCAGGCTTTGTTGTTAAGACACAAATATAAATAAGAGACATGGAAATAGTGCTGTACAATGCATCTTATTGAGTTCTTCCAGCATGGAAGAATGGTTACTCATGTCTGGAAAAGTGTCAAGTTAATGCTTCTGATTAGAGATGGGCGTGAAGCTGCACAGTTTGGGCTTGGTTTGGCTGATAACCAAAGTTCCAGGGCGTTGGGATCCAGTCTGAGCCCGGCCTCAGCCTCCCTTCTAGATATAAAATCTAGATATTCTGTAGTATAGCTACAATATATTAAACTAAATTAAATGTTAGATTTCACTTATAGCACACTCATTTAAAAAAAAACAGGGGTGGGGAGAAAAAGGGATGGGAAGGTTACATTAACACTGCATTGTAAATTTAATACAGCTCCAGATGCCTGAAGAGTGGGTTTGGTGTTTTTTTTGTGTGTAATTCTTTAGTTTGGAGAGCAACACCAGCTGCTTTGTGATCATATTAACTATCAGAAATTTGCTTTGATATTAAGTAGAGCATCAAAGATACAATGAAAATCTCTTAACTTTCATTTTTTAATCAAATACAAAGGTTTTCTACTGTTGAAAAAAATGTTATATCCCAGAAGTTAAAGGATGTATGATCATTATTTTAGTGGGCTTTTTTTCCCCAGTAGTAGCATAATTTTATTGTGAATCACTCACTACATCAA
>NW_009648234.1:948553-952785 GCF_000708025.1 Charadrius vociferus | reverse complement strand
AGAACTAATGGATATTTTCGTGGTTACTTGATGGCTGCTCAAATACATATGCAGATCAAGTAATATGTCCTTGTGAAGTTAACTGAAGCAAATATTGATTATTTATCAATTAAAATATTTCTGAATAAAGATTGTCAGTGGAAAACTGAAACAAAAAGCCTGCTAAAATCCCCTATTCAAACCATAGCACTGACTATTTGAGTTCAGCTAATCTGCAAATCTGAGCGTACATAGGTATTGTCATTACTGTCATTGCTGTATTCTCAGTGAGTGATTCTCCTAGGAACAGAATAAAAAAAAAATATGATGCCCTCCATTTAATGAGAACTTCTCCTAGAGAACTTGATTGAAGCCCAATGATACTTAATGGTAACGACCGGTGTGTAATGGGGGACAATAATTTTGTGGAATTAAGATGAGGCACTTCAGCGAAAATGCTTCAGCTGAGACCTGGTGCTAACACATTAGACTCCTGTTGATGGGGAATTCTGCTTCATCCAGTAACATACTGATTAAACAGCTCCCATAGTGCCATGGTTGAGAGAATGGTACAAGGCAACAGGACATCAATACTAACAATGGTCATCTTTGAACCAACACGCTTTTTTAGAAACAAAAAGAGAAAGGTCAGCAATTGCCCTCTGTTTTCAGCAGAAATCATGACATGGAATGTTTCCTGGCAGGTATCCCCCTCTAGGTGCTCTAGGGAGAAAGAGAAAGGAAAAATAACAAGGTGTGTCCCTGGGGAGATTTCCTTCCTGACCTCAGAGTGGTTGGATCAGTTCATCATCAGGCACGTGAGCAAAGCTGGCGGTGTTTGAGAATTCACCCAGCTAGCTTCTAATACGATGCACTGAAGGATCTGTGTCATTCAGGAAAAAGAAAAACGGGTGAGAGTAGTGGGGTAATATTGTCAGTTAGGCACATAGACTGTAAGAAACAAAAAGAGATAGTAAGAATAAAACATAACTGCTCTAAATCAAAATCCTTTTCAGGCATGGTGAAAGAACGTGCCAAAGACCCCCATGGTCAGATTTGGATATGGATAGAAATCGCTGAACTGTTGTTAGAGAGATGAATACTACACAGACCAATGTCGTTACAGGAGACTAATTTCCCAGATATAGATTGCAAAACAAATGCAACTAGTATCAGCAGAGTCTAGAGCCATTACTGGATGGCGGATTTCTTCATCAGATAGTGACTGACCCAACAAAAGGTGATGTTATTTTAGATTCGATATGAGTAAGGGAAGGACTGACTGCAACTGCAATAGAAAAAACACTCAAGGAGCTTAACGTGCTCAGGTCTGACGACCAGATAGCCATTGTGACAGTGAGTTGCCAGTTGTGTATCATCTATTAAAAACAAACCACCGATGAGATCCTGTGTCTCACATAAGCTTTGCCAGTAGAAAGAAGGATGCATTTGTACCATTGTACCCCATGGATTTCTCGTTTGGAATAAAATATGCTGGTTTAACTATATTCAAATATGTATGAAATGAAATTGGAACAGGTGCAGGAATGGGTCGTTAAGGTGACTGGGGAATGGACAAGAGCTTGGCTCAAATACTGTAGTGTCATGCATTGAGAAGGGACGTAACTGCTGTCTAAAAATACCCGAAGGTAGATCAGAATGGAAAATGATAATTTTAAAGCTAGTGTTAAGTCTAAACTGACTAGGAATAAATTTAGGCTGTAAACTATACATTTCCTAACCATCAGGACAGGTAGGCTTTGAAACAAGAAGAGTACCAAAAGCTTGAAATGGTTGAAGACAATTTTATAAAAGCAGCTACACGGTTTGGTTGTCTGTAATAGCAGGAGACCAGATGTCAGTGACCCAGGCGTTATCTCCTACCCCTGTGCCCCTATAATCTTAGGAGGCCCCATTCCTGAAATGAAGGCCATGTGCATGGTTTGTTTCTGTTAGCCTAGAGCTTGCAGCAGGCTCAGGGTCTCAGGGAGGATTTCCCAAAGAATTCAATGGAAGTTTTGAGCAGAGAGAGGCTGCTGGCATTTTTCACATTGTTTATCTTATTCCTAATCCAACTATGAAGCAAACACATTATATTCTAGCATCTACTCCTGTATTACTCGCTCAACCAAAACGCCTATTGACATCAATGGGAGCCCTGTCCAAGTGAAGACAGCAGGATGAGGCCTGACATCTTTTCTTCCACCCAGCTGGAAAATAATAATAATGATGATAATTTTTAAAATCCTCAATAGTAGTTATTCTTTTGAAAAGTTAAAATAACATGGTGCTGTGACTAGAGAGTTATAAGGGAAAGTGCATCAGGAATGTAATATTGTTTCCAGATGTACAATGTCATAAAGAATTTTTTCCACACTTGGAATGGTAACAGGAATTTTTTGAGAGAGATCATTTACACAGTGATGAGATATGTTACATGTAAGTAAATGCCTGTATGCCTGGAATGTTTGTACCATATGTCTAAATAGGTGTCTGTGAATGATACATATATATGATGATGTGTATTTACTTGCATGTATGTGATTTGAAGAGGAGCATACGCTAGAATGTAGAAATACTGATATAATGTATAGATGGGGAGGAAAGATTGTAGTACCCAGGTAAAGGTTTGTAAAGAAATAAAACACTTTGTGCAGGAAGTGAAAGAGGGGCAGTGCAGCTCAGAGAACCTGAGTTTAATGTGCTAAAGACAGTTTGACTGGATGTCATGGTAGGTGAACCCTCGTTGTGGTTTTTGAGCAGGGATTACGTTACAGAAATCCACCCAGGAAAGAAAAATACTGTGGAGATGCAGCACACACGTTTCTTCAGTGCTGCTGGGGAATCATTGTTTTATGTCTGTGGCTTCATAGCTAATAACAAGACCCTTGCAGATTTGCAGAGAGGATCTTAAGAGCTGCCAAGAACACCTCTTAGAAGCCTCTAAGTCCCTCGCTGTTCCGAGAGGTGGAACCTACATTTGGATGGATGAAGGAATAACACGTTGCCCTGTCTATTTCTTGCTTGATCCTCTGAAACTCCAACAGAGGTGATGGGTTGATCCAGCTGTTGGGTGGCAGAAAATCTTTAGTCTTTATGCTGTCTGTGTCAGACTTGGCCCTCAGCTACAATAACTGGAATCTATGGCCTACCTGACATATTTTGATGTTCTCGTATCATTCCCATAGGATTACATTTTGCATTAACTACTGGTTTTAGGTAAAAGACCATCAACTGAATAGGCATAGAAGCCAAGTTATCATACACAAGAAGAAGTGCCAAAAAAGAATGCACCAAAACTATTTGCCGGTAATTTGTGATCGCTGTGGACAAATCTGGGAATTTAAATCTCCAGGGAAGTTTGCACATCACCTTTCATCGGCACTAAATACAGGTCTATAAAAAAAAAAGACCTGGAATGTTTTACGATGTTAGGAGAACAAGTGTTATTGATAAATATGTGTTCAGAAGGGTATTGGCAAAAATGCATAGAAATGGTTAACAAGGTAATGGTAAGAAACGTTGACCTTGATTTGTTTAGCTAAGATGTAAAGATTTTTGAAGGTCAAAGGTGTTCTTGTGTAGTGTTTTGGAGTCTAACTGTGTCTGACCCTCTAACATTAAGCTGCTGTGGCCTGCAGTTTTGAAGAGTGAAGCAAACCAGGGGGAAGGAGAGAAGGGGGAGAGAACAGGAAATGGAGTGAGGTGTTTCAGGAAGTTGTCAGGAGTTGACTGATTGATTCCAGATGGAAAGGGTCACCCTTCATGACCCAGGAAATACTCGCTGGGGGAAAGCAGTTGGCTTGTGAAAGGGAAGGGCCTGGGAGTTAGAGACCATAGTGGAATGCACATTCCTCTTCCTTTTATCCATAAAACATGGTTTTTTAATCTTCAGTATAAAACAATTGGATTGTCATCTTCATCAGGCAAGAGGGAATGACTGGAGCAAAGTGAAGAAGTTCAGTAATTTTGATGTCCATAACCGCACATGTTCTTACTCCACATCATTGATAATGAGGTGGCTAGCAGTGTCGTGCAAAGATGACAAAGGTCTCTGCTGAATTTCAACAGTACCTCAGGGATTACTGCAAATAAGGTCCAAAATGTTGAGAAGATTCTGGTCCAGATCAGAACTTTGCATTTTGCCCTGTCCCTGAGTGTGCTGTATTTATTTACCCTAGGTCCCAGCCTGTGAAACGCCAAGCGGCTTTGACCCTCCTATGATGAATGGGAGAGGTAAATAAAAATGGAAC
>NW_009648234.1:895393-948496 GCF_000708025.1 Charadrius vociferus | reverse complement strand
TAGAGGATGCTCAGCACTTATCTTCTAAACAGAGGACTATCTGTTGCTATTACTCGGGCTACAGGGATCTCGGCAACTCTTCCTGAAATGTGGCTCTTGTATTGTGCGCTACATTTACACCCAAATGGTTATTCAAACAGGGAACGTGTGTATACTTGAAGTCTGCATATATTATAAAGATCTCATACTGAGAGCATGTGGGTGTGTGTTTATCACATACGTACCTTGTGTATGTGAGGTCATATAAGTATATATTATATAGTGTAACTGTATATATATGATATACATTTTATTTACATTTGGTTACAATTTAAACACTTGTCGTAAATATTTCAGACACTGGAATAATTCAGGTCTATTCCCCTGTTGCCATGGTGTGCTCTGTGCTGGCCAGTGAGAGATTAAAATTTATTTCCATTGTTTAACGGAAAATAATGAAGTGCATCTGAGTAGGTTCAGCTATGTCATGCGGGAAATGTTCACTTTGGACAGGAGTCTCACTCCACCCAAATGTGCAATGATGAAATCCGTTGGCACACAAAAGCAACACATTTTGTGACAAGAATGCTTGAGAAGTATAAGAGTACAGTATGACAAGAGCCTTTTGGAATGAATTAAACTTGTCTCAGGAAAGAAAGTATTCTTTACGCTAGCATAATCCTGTAGGAGGGCGAGGTTTCTTCTGCTATATGCTGAATATAGTTTGATCAACAGTTAGAGCTTGACATTCTCTTACCTAGACTATGACAGCTGTATCTGTGAAAATTCATGAACACATCCAGGGTCCGGTTCTCAATAGCTGTGAATTACTGTAGATGTGTGGCAGCTGAATGGAGTTAAGCTGATTTACACCGACTAATGGTTGAAACCTGAAAGTTTCAATAAGATGCATCTTCTTTCAGTAGTTCAAACACAGTTTGTTTATTTTTTCCTAAAAGTTTGTGGTTTAAAGGTGCATATATGTCTGGATTTATAGGACTTACAGCTTTGGATGTTGTATTATAAAGGGAAAACTAAGTGGGATTAATTAACATATACAGTTACTTCCTCTAAGAATTCATATGTTATTAGAACACAGCAACATGAGTCATGGAGGCTAAGGTGTAAAAACTGCTGCTTGGTTTGCAGTCCTCTGGCTCAGATGATTGTCAAGAGCCACTAAGCATGTGTAGATCAAAAACCAGACGTGGTATTAGGTACTGTTTTCACGTAGTAGGAGTTTCCATTTCGCTCAGTCAGTGGAGACTGTATTTTCGGAGCAGATGCAGATACATTTGCATGTGTGTGTGGTACAGCAGATGGCTCTGAATCTGCATGTATGTATGAGAGGGCAAATTGCTGTGGTGCTCTGCAGCCTGCCCTCCTGGTTGGTATATATAGACCTCTTTGCCATCAGCTATGCTACAGTGCATCATAGCAAACTACATCTGGGGCCATCTGCAGTAGCTGGTTCATTATACTGTAAGGACTTTATACGGCCCTTAGGATGCTATGTTAAATGGAATTAATGCATAGAATGAAGGCTGAAAATATTTTCTCCCCTTCTTGTTAGGGAGTAAACCGTGCAGGACGTGATGCCGTTTTACAAACAGAACAGGGTTTTAACTGAACTGAATAATTAATACTTAACAAGTTGAATTTCAAAGTAATTGTTTACCTGCCTCCTTTTTCTTCCCTGTCCAAATATCTAGGTTGTGCTATCAACAACAGTGAATGTTGACGGACACGTACTGGCAGTGTCTGACAACATGTTTGTTCACAACAACTCCAAGCATGGACGGAGAGCAAGGCGACTTGACCCCTCGGAAGGTAGGTGGGATATTTGTATGAAGAACAGTACACAAATGAATGCAGAAGCATATTACCCATTCTTCAATTTCTGTTTGTTTTCAGGAGGGAAGGAGAGCTAAGGGGGAGCTACAGAACCTCAGGGGGTTTAGAGAAGGAAGAGGCAGGAAAACAGTGTCTACTGCATGCAAAATACGATCCTTTTTACATCTAAGAGACTGGCTCCCCCTTCCTCCCCCAATTTATTAATTAGTTCGTAGTGCAAAGATGAAAAATATAGAAACACTAAGTATTATCTGAATTTCAGACTTCTCATTCAGCTGGGATAGATTTGATTTCAGGCAAATTAGGCAACATGACATCTTAGTTAAACAGAACTGTTACAGCACAAGATGTGTATGAAAAAGTGTCACTAGTTCCCTTAAACAAACTCTGTGCAAAGCATAACGATGCACAGAAGGCAACTGACACTAATTGATTTTAGTTTGTTTGCCTAAGCAAGACTCATGGCCATCTACAGCCTGGGTTTTGGACTATATTAAAGCAATTACAAATTCTTGTATCTGTTAAGCTTCAAAATGGTTGGCCCCTCCTCTCCCTCTTCCCATGCATTCATTACCAACACATTCCACCTCTCGCACGCAGACAGTACTCAAAATTACTGGGAAATGCTATCTGTGTCTACTTTTCCCTCCCCTGCAGCTAGTGAAAGTGAGAAGAGCTAGTGATGTTAGTAGAAAAGACAAGCAAGGATATTATTTCATTATAATGTTTTGCTGCCCCACTTCTTAACTGTGCCCTATATCAACCTAAAAGAAGAATTAATGAACTGGAAGAAAATGATTGAATCAGTAAAGAATTCAGAGTGGTGTTAATTCTCCCCCAGCGGGCAGTGAAATGGTAGAAGGAAAATCCCAGGATTCCTAGCCTAGGAAGCCATCCAGTTTTTCCTTGACTGATTGGATGTGATTGACTGGCTGTTCAAAGGAGTCTCATGTTTTTGGAGCACTGCCAAAGTTCCCCTCCACCTCTGACCCTGTCAACATTGGGAATGGAGTGATGGATTGACTTTGGTTATGGCCTGGAAACCATATTGGGTTCCTGATGGGATGTATAGTCCAGAGGCCTTGAACATATGGAAGAGAGGAGAAAAAAAAAAATCTACTCTATAAAATCAAGAAAATTATTAGAAATTGTCTCCTGATAGGAATTGGAGGAAACATTTGATATTCTCGTATCTTTTTTACCCATTGATAAACTAAATAAATCTTAATCTACCTCTCTTTCCACAGGGTTTAGCTTTTGTGTGATCATATGCTAATGAGTGGGGTTTTTTTAAACAGCCTCTGCACAATCATTTAAGCATTTCATTTTTACACCCACTACAGTTGGCCTATTAGGCTTTAATGACACAATGTTAAGTGCCAGTAATGAATAGGCAAGTAATTAACACAAGTAAGGCAGAAAACATGCTTTTATTTATTTATTTATTTATTTATTTATTTATTTACTGGGCTTTGTGGAATGGTAAAGCAGCCTTCATGGGTGAATGGCTGGAGGGAACTTGTCCTAGCAGGGAATTGGTGCAGCCGTGACGCTGCAGCAGTGCAGAAACTCCCAGGAGGGGGCAGGTGAAGCTGCGCCAAGCTACAGTTTGCATCAATATGACTCAGGACTGCTCGATGTGCACAGAAGTTGCTTCCACCCATCTGCTGCAGGGGTTTGCACCCAGTACTGCAAACAGTCTCAAGACTGTGTGGGAGAAAAGAACCATAACCTGAATCTCTGATGTCCTTTTTGTTTTGTTTAGCCACACCGTGCATCAAAGCGATCAGCCCAAGTGAAGGCTGGACTACAGGGGGAGCAATGGTGATCATTATTGGGGACAACTTCTTTGATGGGCTGCAAGTTGTATTTGGAACCATGCTTGTATGGAGTGAGGTAGGTAGGGGTGCTTCCCTATTGCTAACCTGAAGAAACACTCCTTTTCTGAGGAGAGGAAAGGGAGGGGGAACAGCGTTGATTCCCATTCCAATAATAGTACAAAAATGGTGGCGTGTAAAGTGGGCCATATAAACCTGTGTGAAGGGGATTCATGGAGCATGTTTAGTCTGTGGAACTCCTTGCTGTGTGATATTATTGAGGCCAACTGCTCAGTAATGTCCAGAAAGGAACCGGAGGCATCTGGGGACAAATAAAGGTAAACAAATAAATAAGGGTTAGAGTGCAGGAAGGAGAAGGAATTCCCTCTGGGCCCATAAATAAGCCAGCAATTAACCAGTGGGCATAAGCAGTACAGTTTTCCTGGTGACAATTTGTCCTAAAATGTGTCTTCCTCTCCTGCAGGCAAGAAACTAGAGCGCATGTACCACTTGCCTCATCTACAGTGTCTCCTATATAGGAATAAGCAATGCATTTAGTCATAAAGCATGTTTGGAGGGTGAAAAGTGAAAGCGGAGGGAATAACGCAGACATGTCATAATCGTACCTCTCCTTTTGTTATTTCCCAGCTTATCACACCTCATGCCATCCGAGTTCAGACACCTCCACGTCACATTCCCGGGGTGGTTGAAGTGACATTATCGTACAAATCCAAACAGTTTTGCAAAGGCGCACCAGGCAGGTTTATTTACACAGGTAGGTGATTGTGATTTACGCTGGAGGAGCTTGAACTCAGAGCCTCTTTGTTTTGGTAATCGCTATTGACAACTCTCTGCTTGCTTTCTTTCTTTCTTTATCTGACCTCTTGCTGTTGGAAGGCCACACTGCTTGTTGTGACGTTTGGACATGTAAGGAAATAGCTTCATTGTTGTGCAGAGGTGCTAAGGCACCGTTAGTACACATGTTAATATTTTTTCCAGATTAGAGCTCGTGCTGTGGTGATGTGAGTCTGCGTATAGATGCATAGAGTGTACAGGAACATGATAGCATTGTTCTACATACTGGAAGATGTTTTATTTATAACAGTATTTATTTTACATTTCCCTCTTGCTGGGGATAACCTTTCATTTTCAAGATAATCCCAGAGGACAAGGAGAGCATCTTGTATCGAGAGACACCAATGAGCTGAGTGGAAAATAAATCTGTTGGTGTTTTTGTATTCTTAAATGGATTATCACCTTTTTTAGTGTCCTATATTCACCTCTGCTAGCAGGAGAACATTATCTAGAGAATTGAAAGAAAAAAATCACATGGGACCAGATGACCATCTCATGGAACTGTCAGTACCACTAGTAACAATGATGGCATACAACATATACACCAAAGTTTCTGTAGTCTGTTATGAATGGCTGGAGAATAATGGTGCGCTGAGTTCTAAAGGGTGGATTTGTGTTTCAGTTGAATGTCTTGCTCCCACCAAATCATATTCAGATTTCTCAAAATGGAAGGATTTATTTAATTTTTTAAAGCTTCTTACTACAAAAAATCTGCATTAAATAATCTTTGTGTATTATATTTGACATATTTAAAATCATAATTTAACTCAAAAATAATAATGAAGGCCCAAGACATTTTTTATTAAAAATTCTAAGGTAAAAACTTAACCACCTGTTGAGTGAATTGGTTAGAATTTTTCCAAAAGTAGAAAAATTTGAATGAAAATCTGACGCTTTAGGACTCTAGAAAGAACCAATGATTTGTGAAGCTCATGTTACTGTCTTACAGTGTTTATATATCCTTCATTAGCACACATGCTAAATTAGAGTTTAGTTATGTATGTGGAGAGGTATTTATTCATACAACTACCACACCTAGAAACTTGCAGCGAGAATTAAATCTTTCATTATACTAGCTGTTCTAATGAAATATAAGCTTAACTGGCAAAGGATTATTTTTGTTATGATAGAGGTCTGATCCACAGTTAATTGAAGATACTGAAATGATAGCCATTGACTGAAACTGGCTTTGAATCAAGCTGAAAGAGGTTAGGACTTTGTTCTGATTTGGCACCAAAATCACCTTTGTGCAGTGCAAAGTCGTTCTGGAATTATTCCTGGGCTTGGGAGAGCAGGGTGGGGCTAAAAGCTTTTGAAATACATTTTCTTCTAAGGCAGAGCATTGATTCACTGGTCTCTGGGAAAAGACGAATCTAATGTCTGAGCAGGTTAAACCTATCTATCTCCTTTTCCTGAGGCATAACTGGCAAAGCCATCGAACGGGTTAACGTTTCAAATCTGCATGCAAATACAATCATGTTTCTAAAGAGATGGGACAGGTTAACTTAGCGGAGTCTGGCACTCCTTACACAAAGGAGCAGCGTCATTGGTTCACGGGTAGTACAGGGCTCGTAGGGGCTGCACTGGGCCGGATGCCTTTACCTTCAGAGAGAGAGACTGTTAATTCTTTGGTTATTATTACAGATTTAAATGTAAAGTCCTTCCGTGCCATTTTTTGCTTCTTGAGGCTTTGATAGCACAGTGTCTTCAACACAAGCGTTACTGAGGGCCACCATCCATGTGCTGCTGGTACCTGCGCGGGAAGAGGTTCAGGAACGGAGGGATATGGGGATGTGTAATAGAAATGTGCCTTCCTCTACAAAGAAAAGCCTTATTATTGTAAAGCTGGTTTAAGTGCAAGACTTCCTTGTACCATCTAGAGGGGACTTGAGTCAGACTGCAGTGCAGTTCTTTGACATGTTAAGTAGGGTGCTTCCCCAAAAAAGGACATGAAGATGTATGTAGAAGCCAGCAGAAGAGAAGAAAGTTAAATATACTATTCCTGTTTTACTGCTGTTATTGGCATAGGGATATCTGTTAGCATTCTCTGAGGAGTGAGTGGGTGCTTACTGCCATATGTTACAAAACAGCATTTCACAGAAGATGCCGAGCTGTTAGAGTGAGGGTAGAACAGACAACTTTTCAATCTGTCTATTCAAGAACCTGCAGTTCTCCCACCATGGCAGGCAAAATGATAAACACAGCTATTAGGTAGAAGCTCACCTGTATAATCAATTCCCCCAGGTTGTTGCTGCTAATAGCAGTAAAAACAACTTCTAAGCTATGAAAATAATATGGTGGCTTTTTTTTTCCTTTCCGTGGCTGTGCTATCAGAAAACTGCTGTGATCCCGCTGTGAACAAATGCATTGAATTGTAACCTAGACAAGGCATATTCAGGCAATCAAGGTCCTTCTGTCTGTAAGTCTTCTTCAGACCTTCCACAACAAAATCTGATAGAAATATCAGATTTTATCAGAAAGGTGGGAGCATCAAAGATGCACAGTTCCAGCACGTTTTTGTGAGAATGGAAAATGCTAAGAGAGAGCTGCATTAGTCCTGTACTGAAGGAAAGGGTGAAGAGCTCAACCACGTTATTAGACAGCAGAGAAACTACCAGAAAACAGCCTCAGGTTGTTTAAATGCCACTGCCCACAGAATGCACGTGTGTATCCATAGCACTCCGTTAAATATACTCCGTAGCAGCACAGAAGTGCAGCTATTTGTTGGGTAGAGTGCAGCAGACAAATACCACACCAGATACTGAAGAGGAAAGTCCAGTAGGTTTTATAATGATTGGTACGGTAGTCCTGTGCATCTGAACAAATATCTGTGGTTTTTTCGTGATAATTGAATTTTATTATTTTCTTGGTAATTTTAGTACTTCATATTGCAGTATATTCCTCCAGGCTGTCACAAAGTTTATAGATAACACATCAGAGAATGCCATAGGCTGGGAGACACAAATAGGACCACTTCCCTCTTGAACTGTAGTTGCCTTTATAAATGAGAATTTCTCCTCTAAATACCTCCCCTTTACATTCAGCCTGCACTCTGCAAAATCCTAAGAAACGCGGAGGCATTAACATCAAGCCCAGGAGACTGAAAAGTGTGAAATCCTGCAAACTAAAAGCACGGGAAGATGTAGTTCTGTCAGAACTAATAACAGCAGCAACAACTAGCAGCCCCGGTACTATCAGGGTCATGTCGTATTAAGTCCTTCATAATTATTAAGTGCTGAGATACAACCTCAGATGAAAAGCACAAAGGGTCAAGTCATATGAAAAATACTGAGTAGCTGGCTATAGGTACTTCACAGGTATGACAAGAATAATTATTCATATCAAACCAGACCTCAGAGGGCTCATCAGGGCCTCGCTGCATCAGACACGGGCGGCCAGTTACAGAAAGACACGTGCTTCCATTTCATACGTGAGGCACTGCCACAGAAGGATGAAGAAAGGTTAACCACTTGCCTGTGGTTATACAGGAAATAGACCTCTCAGGTTCTAGTCATATCCTGTGATCGTGGGAACACCAATAATCTTCTAAAACGTGGAAAGAGAAAAACAGTGAACTTAGTATTGTGTGTGTCTTTCTATGCCCTCAATATTTAATATACAATCAAATATTAATGTTTGACCTGATTATACTTGAGCTTTTTTCTTCTTTTTTTAGTCACAATAAAACAGGTTGTTTGAAGAAGAAAATGACAAACTGTTAAAAAGATGAATATAAAAATTAGATATAAATTTCAAGGGTAAATCTAAATGCCACAGTGGAGCTGTTATGGGAGCTCATATGCGTCCTGTAATGTGTATTTATAATAGGCTCCTCGCAAAGTGTGCTGCGCTAGCACTGCTGTAGTTATGGTTCTGTCAGCGTTTCCACTCTTAAGTGCTATCATTCAGGGTGCTGCAACTCAGCCATCAAATTCCTCTCATCGCCCAAATGTGATGTGTGGACTTTTCCATAAGGTTCCCAGATGGAAAAGTTTTATAAGAGTGAAGCCAACAGGATTCTATGGACATCTAACGGTGTACTACAGAGTACAGCAAAAATCTGGAGAAATGGCTTGTTATATGGTAACGGCAGTCCATACTTTAGTAGTTAAGTATATACTTAAAGTGAGAGATAAAAAGTCTATTTTTACATCACCACAACTAAACATTTAGTCCCCGTGTGTACCTTAATCTGGTGAGAATACAGGTTACACATACATCTCCATGTTCTGAATTACTTTTCTTTCATCAGCTGTTCCTAGAATAAGACATTTGCTGCTAATCTAGCAGGAGCCTGAAATTCTGCTTTTAATACTACACAAATGCAAAATCTCTGCCGCTGTGAGTAGTTCCATTATAGTTCCCTTGACTTTAATAATGCTTACATCAGTTTACACCAGCTGAGGATATGTCTCGTAGGCTTTCATATCTTAAGTTTGATCACAGCTCTGCATTTACTCTGCCACAGAGATGCTAACCTGGAAATGTGTATATCGGGGAGATTTTGAACATAATTTTCCTTGCTGAGCAGAAATCCTCCAGGGGTTAACTTGTCAGAGCAATGCAATATAAAATAATCTGTAGGATATGTTGGACTCCCGGGTTGTACTATATCAGTCTCTATGCCAGGTACCAAGGATAGGAGGTACTGGTTTGCTAAAGCTTGTAAGTAGATTTGAGAAGGTCTTGTTATCTGCTTGTGGGAAACAACGCTTACAAGGATGCAGTGAGCTCTACAAATTGGAAGGGTTTGGCCAGAATACAACGGCTGTGACAGCGTTTGCGAGAACAGCTCCTACCACTGTTTTAGCCTAGGAGAGACACGTGCCGTAGGAGGTGATGCTGTGTTGGAGTAGGGTGTTTGGAACAGCTGTTACCAACAGAGCAGATGGACCACAGGACCGCTGGCGGTGCACTTCTAGAGCATCCTTCCAACTCCAGACCACAACGTACCCCTCAGAGCGGGCTGACCAGTATGTGTGTACCTCCCAAGCCCACGATTAGCATGATTATAGCAAGCGAGCTGAGCTTCTGTAGCCGGCAAGATGGAAATGTTTTATGCTGTAGGGTGAATACCAAGCACCTCTTTACTGTTGGCTTGAGTGAAGGTAGTCACTAGTGCAAAGGTGGAATTGAAGCTTTAAGGCCTCTGGTGCCTTTTTCTCTGTGTTAACCTCTTAAAGAAGGTTAGGCATCACACTCCAAATACTACACTACTGTATTTCTAGAGATGTGCATACTTTGTTTCTTCTCATTCATCCTTTGCAAATGGAGGGCTTGTTGCCCTTTGGTCAGCTTCATGGAGTAAAGCAAAGATGAGGTGCAGAAGGTCCTCCGATGGGGCCCTTTTTTGATTGGCGGAGAGGGAGAGTGCGCATCTCCCAAGGCGTACACTGGCAATATCAGAATGAGCTGTCACTCATGGTAAATTGTGCAGATCGTCATAACATCATCTTCTTTCAACAGTCTTATGTGCTTTGATGTGTGGTGAAATAATTAATACTTTAAATGTCAGCACTGTTATCATTGGGTATCTCAGTTAGTCCCCATTGAGATGAAAGGGACTGAGCTGTTGTTTCAGGTTTTGCAAATGCCGACAGATGTCACGGCATCGGTTGCTCAAGTGTGAGAATTTTTTTTTTCTCCTATTCTGGTGAGTCATAATAGCTGGAGACTTGTATTTAAAAAAAGCGTGAATTTTGGAGGGTAAGGAACATTATAGAAGAGGAAGCACTGTGCCATACTCTATCTGAGCCTTGTCATAAATGAAGTCTGGCAGACTGTGGGGCGTTTAGACCTCTTCCTACTGCTGACAGTAACAATTCTGTTGTTAAAACAGTTATGCTAGAGTGAGGTTTATAGACTAAGCAACAATTTAGTTTATTCGCTAGATGGTTGCTCTTTCTTTGCATACATTATATCATGTCATGCACAACTTTTTAAACTATGCTCTGGGAAATTCAAGAGACCCCTTGTGCCAGAAACACTGGATTTCAGAGTTGCCAAAGGGATTTTGCTGTACCTGATTTTTCTTGGGGGTTTCATTTCAGATATCTGATTTGTAGGAAATAATGAGCAGCTTGCTTCTGTGTCAGACCCCTTTATTGTCTCTGAATCCATGAACCCAAAAGCATTTGGATATAACTTGGGCATATTTCTATGTAACAGATAGATAAATCAGTACTGATCCAGTAGCTCTTTCTCAGTGAAGTGGTACTGTGGTGAAGCTGTTTAAACTTGCTGGTGGATTCTACGTTTTGCCCTTCAGTTGAAAAGGTACCGTTTACTTCTACAAATGTTGGATGTTGGTTTTTAACAGGATTTCATGACAGAGATATTTTTGTTTCATTAATGAGTAAAACTAGTGGTAGGCAATTTTGTTGCAAGCTGTACAGAAAACCTTTTGTGCTGAAAGACATAACATATACATTGATTCAAAATGGCTGAGCTATTCTTAGAACAATTCATTGTTGTTGAGAAATGATTTGCTGCTGTTTATCTATCAGAATGAAAATGTCCATGTCAATCCATTGGAAAAACGTTTGTTGAATAATAGCCAATTTCTTCTTTCTGAATTAGCATTTTGTATATTCCCATTAGTTATTTTTAGTGAACAGTGTATATATATATGTTTAAATTCCTATGTATTTTACATTGGGTTTGCTTAGCTTAAGATATGCAACTTAACTGATCAGACTTGTAATCAAGAAGAGAAATGGCACATAATGATGTATAGGCCCTGGAGAGAACTGGCCTGTAATTCTCAGGATTATTGGCAAAAAACCCCACCCCCCAAAAAAAACCCTCTTCCCAAATGGGATGTAGATTCTGTGGCAGTTGAAATGTGTATTATTAAACTCCTTAAGCAAACCAGAATGGCTCCCAGTGGAGAGCAAAGATGTTCTAAGTATAGCCAAGACTAAATTCTCAGGTCTGGGTTTTCTCTACTCAATTCCCACTTGATTATCTCCTGTAATATTTAAACTTCATGCCATGCCATAATTATTTAATAAAAAGTAAATATAAAACGTATCTCAGTGGGAAATGTGACCTTTTACCTTCATGTTGTTATACCAAAGACAGACACAGATAAACAGGGAATCTGGATCAGTGTAATAGTCTGTCTCACTTGATAGTTTCATTCTTCCGGTGTCTGAGATGGTTATTGGGTAAGGTGCTGAGTATATTTTGGAAGATTCAATAAGTGCCATCAGCATCTCTTGGAATCAGGTCTTTTCAGCTGTGCTGATGTCACCAGTTGTTTAAAAAAAATTGTTTTCAAAAGAACCACAAGCGGTACAGGAGGACAGAAGCTAGCACTGAACGAGGATAGTGCTAAAGGACTTACATATGTTACTTATTAAATGCCTCATGGAATTCTTAGCGAGATTCTCAGCATGTGATTGCACAAATGTGTCATTTGAATCATAATGCACATTCTGAAATACAAGGAAATTCTAAAAAGCCCTACCCATAACTGTGTTAGTAAACACCAATAATCCTAATGTATCAGAGGCAGCCAAAGCCTATGAGCACGCAGAACACTAAAGAACTGACTTTTGGTTTCTGTATTAATTTGAATTGGAGTTTAATTTTGAATAATCAGAAATTAGATTATTATTGCAACGATTTCATAGTAGAGAGTATTAAAGTGTCTGAAGTTTTATGAAACCGCTGGTGATGCCAGTAGGGCTCTACCAGCTATTGCTAACTGAGGATCTGGGTCAAAATATCTCCGTTTATCCACTAGAGATTAACATCATTACAGTGAAGTGGCTGTGTATGCATAATAGCCATACACAATTGAAGAAGTTAATGTGTCTAATGAATAGCTGTGCCCTAGTTTGTGATGGCAAAATGTTGGGGGGGATGCGTGTAATGTGTTTATTAGATGAACAAATTCAGTATTCTTGATTTCTGACTGTATAACGAACATAGTAGAAGACCTGTTCTAATTTGTGTTTGTACCATAACTTGCTATATTATTGCTGTGGTCAGTTTTGTCCAGAGTAAATATATGCATCCTTAAAGGAGTATTTTGTGAGAATGTTTCCCTGCTGTATCTTTCAAATTATTCCCTCAGCCTTTGATAGACGGTGACAAGTCAGCATCGGAAACGGGAACAGTTTTAAGTACAGAAGTCACACTTTTTGTTCCCTTATTGAGTAAGCCGAGCTCACTAGTGCAATACTTACAGTTAGAGGTTTTGCAGATGGCATGCAGCGCTCACATAAATGTTGTCATCTGCTTCAACATATCTGCCTCTGAATGCATTTTCTGGAATACTGGCAGAAAATGAGCATGTACATGGAGTTCAGCTGTGCCCAGCGGCATGAGCAGGCACAGGGGGTGTGCACACGTGCGTATACACATGGATGCACAGAATTCTTTTAAGGCTTCACTGTAAGCAGAAAGATTTCACCAATTCTTTATTTAACAAATAACAGACACAGAGGGATTGTCCAGGAGCACCGTGCAGCTCATTATACAGATAATGGCAGCAACATCTGTACAATTAAATGGGTGGAGTTGGGGTACCGGGAGTCAGGGGACCTGCTCTGTGTAACACGGTGCAACGTTAATAGCTTGTGTGTCACAGCTTTCTTAGCGCTGCAGTAAGTATTATCTTTGAAAAGCGATTAGGGATCCTCATGCAGAAGTTCTTGTAAAGCTTAGCTTACCGTTCAGCCTCTGACACGCAGGGATGAGGGCTCGCCTGAGCAGCAGGCAATGTGCACCTGCTGGGGACCCAGGCAAGGAGAGGTTTTCTGTGGAGAAGTAGTGAAACCCATCTTTCTTAGGTAACAAAACAGAGTTATAAAAAGATATACATATATATACTCATATAACATAGTGGGGTTTTTGTTTTTCTTTCAGCTTTAAATGAACCTACCATAGATTATGGTTTCCAAAGACTGCAAAAGGTCATCCCAAGACATCCCGGTGACCCCGAAAGACTCGCTAAGGTAAAATATTTTTAAGCATTTCACTAAGCCCACCTAAATACGTTCTTTCACTTCTAACTCATAAAAGAGACAAAATTGTATCTTAAATGACAATTACATCTGAACATAAGTCCACCAATTAGTTGTCGGTCCAAACAAGAATGTGAGTAGGACCCACAGCTACCAGTAATTTGTATTTGTTAGAGCTCAAATGCTGTCTGTGAACACCTTTTGCTGCTAAAATGGAAGTCCAATGCGGATGTCTTCCCAGTTCCTTTGCATTTATCCATATTGGTAAATCTCTGAACCTAAATGATGCCTGAAAAGACAAAGGATTTGTTGCAGCGGTCTAACCTTAAGGGAAACTTTTCATAAAAGAACTTTAAGTGTAACTTTTTCTGTAGCAACAACTGCAGTATGCATGTGTTGAAACAACTCAGGATTTTAGGTATCTATAATACCGCACACTGTGTTGATGCAGCACCTAGCACAACGAGAGTGGCATTAATGACTATTTCTAGATTTTAGCACAGTACCAAAAGTACATATTATCATATTTGCATGATGAAAGACTATTGTATTCAGATAGTATATACTGTGTATTTTTTTCCTACAACCACAGGTAACATAAGATAGCTAAAGTGTTTTATTTGTTTTGTTACCATTATTGAGAAAAAATGAATGGACCCGGAGATAAATCCGACTTTTTTTTGTGTCTATGCAAAAGAATATATTGCAATTCAGTAGGGAACGGAGTTCCTGTTTGAGTCGGGGCTGCCTGAAGCCTCTCTCCATTTTTGAAGCTGGTGAGCGCGGGCGGGTTCAGGACTCTGGAGAGCTCCACGACCAAGATGGAGCGCTGGGCTCTCGCCACACTCGCGCTGGCTGACGGCTCCATCGCACCCGTGTCAACACGCTCCAAACTGAGGACTGATTTTGGATGTCCAGTTTGAGATACTGTATGGGGTTCAATTTTTCAGATAGGTGGCGAGTAATAGCTCTTTAAGGCACCCATTGTTCAGAAAGACCACACACAGACACCAGTCACTTTAGAGAATGCTAGCCCTGGTTTTATTTGCATTGAAATCCTTTTCTGTTGCAATCTCAATTTTATGCATCTGCTCATCCTCCAGGAAATGCTGTTGAAACGAGCTGCTGACCTAGTTGAAGCACTGTATGGAACGCCACACAACAACCAGGTCAGAATGACTACTCTCAAGAAGGGAGCAGTATCCGTTCAGGTTTAGTAATAAACACCAGAAAATTTCTCCAAGCATGTTTCTGAACTTGTCTCTTTCATTCTCCAGGACATCATTCTGAAACGAGCTGCAGACATCGCAGAAGCTCTCTACAGTGTTCCAAGGAATCCCGCGCAGATCCCTGCACTGTCTAGCTCTCCTGCTCACAGCAGTATGATGGGAATCAACTCCTACGGCAGTCAGTTAGGAGTCAGCATTTCAGAGTCAACACAGGGGAACAACCAAGGTAGGCACTGCAAGTAGTACAGTGTTAATTTAAAGAATGAAAAATTGAAGCACAGTTGCTTCCATATCTCAGCTTCTCTACCTGCTCAGCTTATGTACAGAAACATGGTGTTTAACGTGTCAGTGTTTGTTAGAAATGGATGTGTGCTGCCATTTGGGATGATGCTATCTGCACCAGGTTCCACTCACCAGATTAGTTATGGCTGAGATAATTTTTGAGTACTTTTTGATACCAGCTTAGCCCTGAATTCTCTCCCCGCTCCCCTCAGTATCTTTTGTTTTGCTTTGTTTTGTTTTATCTTTGTTTTCACAAAAGACAAGGACAGCTTTTCTTTTTTTTAAGGCTGCTTCTTCAGTATTAGTTTTACCAACTTGCGTATGTTGTATGTATTGCATTTACTCCAGATATATTATTGATTGTTAGGAAACCATGCCATAAAATTATGTATTAACAGTAATACATCATGGGAACAATACCAACTTTGGGCATTTTCTGACTCTTGAATATTTTGATGTTTAGCACTTGATTCCAGTAACATACAGTCTGTGGCTGACTCCATGAATAGCTGCGTTAAACGCCCTAAGGCAGTAAAACCATGTCATATGAAGTTAATATTACATATACCATATTAAAAATCATATAGATAATTTTGCTAGTTTTTTTTAAGGTCTTACCAGCTCTGAATTAGAACTTCATAACATAAATGGGCAGAAATAACCTGACTTGATGTGTAAATGGTAACCACTTTTAAAGTAGCTATTGGATCGCATCTTTCCAATGAAAGCTTTTTGGTGTGAAAACCATTTGCAGCTTTAATAATAGCCTTGTACTTTAATGCTGGTAGTTACAGTGTTCTTAAGTCTCGTTTTGGAGAAAAAAAAGAGGTTAAATTTTGGCTCTCAGATATTTGTGATTGTTCTTTTTTAAGATGAAAAATGGTTATTACTTATCCAGTTTATTCTTTCCCCCAAGTAGTGTATCTTCAAAGTCAAGCTGCAAACAATATATGGGTTATAATTTCCCACTTGCTTTATTTGTAATTAATCAATAAATTGAAAAGTATTACCTCCCCCCTAAAATTGTAGAAAATCACACATATATTTTAAATTCTACCTCAGAAAAAGATAAGCGCACACATTTTTTTCCCAGGTCTTAGAACAAATTTTAACTTTCAACAAATATACATCAGTTCACTTCAAAAAGTTAGTTTCCCACATTGTTTTAAAACTTAATATTGCTTCACTCAAAAGCATGTGCATAAAACCCACTGAATTTAATGGTACTTGCTTCAATGTTTTAATTAATCTGGATTTAAATAAGTCATTTATTTAAGCTGGGAATATACAGGAGAAAGTTTTAAGCCCAAATCCACTGACATGCTTTGAAATGTGGTGGTTTTTTAGGTTACATTCGTAATACAAGCAGCATCTCGCCCCGCGGTTACTCATCCAGTTCCACACCTCAACAGTCCAATTACAGCACTTCCAGCAACAGCATGAACGGCTACAGCAACGTCCCCATGTCAAACCTGGGCGTTCCAGGCTCACCTGGATTCATTAACGGCTCCCCAACAGGATCCCCCTATGGATGTATGTACTTTGCTTCTTTTATATTTTATTCTGCCTCCTGATTAATTTAATTTACCACATCAAAAAATGCAGCAAGTGATGTTTTTCAAGAGAAGTTGTCAAGATTTAGTGAAGATTTTTGTAAAAGGTTTGGATTTGTGTTCTGGTATATTTTAGTATGAACTAGAAAATGTTCCCATTCTTCAAGAAGAATAGAAGAATCTTTCAAGAAGAATAGAGGAATCTTACTTGGTTTTTTCCTTCATTTTTTATCCTCATACAGATTCCTAAGTGGCAAAGGCCACAGCAAGAAATGAAGTATGATTTGCCACTTTAGGTGATTAAGCAAGTAGCCATTACTTTTAGCATAGAGACTACTCCAAATCCTCTGTAAAAGCCACTCTAAAATAATTTTTATGTGTATGAACTGCATTAACAACAACTGCAAGCTGAACTGTGGATCAATTTCCTGTGAAACTGTATTACCTTGATAACCAGAAATATAACAACAATGGAATTAACTTCTGGAAGTGAGTATAATTGTGCTTCCAGTTACTAGTTTTACCATGAGCAAGTCACTCTTCCTTCCACTCCTTGGCTTCCCTCTGGCAAGAGTGTGTGTAATATATATATAAGAGGAGGAAAAGTTAAACAGCTATTTACTTATTGACTTATTATTTAATTAGTTACCTACACTACAGCTTACGGAGGGTATCGCTCCCAACAGTGTCAGGATTGTGCCTTTCCAGAAAACACCTGGTATCTTGCAAAATATTATTTTATTTTATTTTATTTACATTCACATCACCTGCACAAGGACTGACCCACTTTGCAGTGGTGATGAAGGCTCCTTGCTGGTCTGAAAGCTGCGAAACAACATCCTCAGAGTTTGAGCTGTAATTTAAGGTTAAGGTGCAACTCAAAGGATGTTCAGGTATTTTGACATTTCCCCTGTTCTGGAGCTTTGCCATTGACTTCAATAAGGAAAGGACCGGGTCTGCAGCGTATTGTCATTCTGATTGCAAACTAATACTGCCATGAGACTTGGGGACTGACTTGAAGGCACGTGAAATATGGTTATTTGTTCCTTGTTTTGCTGAGAAATAGCTGATATTTTTCCAGACGGTAAGCAAACAGTTGCTTAACAAGCTATTGGACATAGAACGGGACTTTTTCTCACAGGATACTTCTTTAAAAAGAAATCAATTTAAATTCAAATCTAAGCAACAGCTTAAAACATCCCCTCTCAACTCCAACCAGGGAAACCTTCATTTTAAAACAGCTGAGGAGGGCACAGGAATTACCAGCCTTCCCAATTTCCAAAGCACAAACTGTAACTGGACAGGCCACTGCTGTCCTACTGTTTGTTCAGAATGACTCCCTCTCCCTTGACGACTTACCGTTTTCTGATATCCTCCCCCCTTCATTTTAAAAGGATTAAGCACTCTGTTTTCTTAACCACTCAATATAACTACCTCTCTGCTTTAGACTTAGTGTAAACAGCCAAGTCAATGTGAGAATGAGGTCTTCTTTAAGAAGTAACGGGAGTAATCAGAAGGTAGACATTTTAAGCAGTTTTACCAAACTTCTATAATGCATTTCTGATGAGGATTCACTTTTTTCTTTTGCAGTGATGTCTTCAAGTCCAACAGTTGGCTCCTCCAGCACTTCTTCCATCCTTCCATTCTCCTCTTCCGTCTTTCCTGCTGTCAAACAGAAGAGTGCCTTTGCTCCTGTCATCAGACCCCAAGGGTCTCCTTCTCCTGCCTGCTCTAGTGGCAATGGAAATGGGTTTAGAGGTAAGAAAGGTACAATTAATATTCAGCCTGCACACGTAAAGCCCACTGTGTTAGCCTAGGTAAACACAGTAATCATCTGAATACCATTACCCTGATATTACAGGACTCAGTAGTGAAAACCTGACCCAATCCAACTGGATTAAAGCAATGCTCCAAGCTTTGTCTGTTTGGTTTTAAAACAACAGGGGACAGACACTCATTTATACCGAGCAGGGTTTGACCCACGCTGCATTTCAATACCAGCTCTTTTGTGAGGACTGACTTCTCCTTAGGCTGCAGGGACCTGTAAAACAAACGTCTGCCCTGCAGAGTTAATACACCGCTCTGTACGTAACAGCCAATGTCTTGAAACCTGCTGCAAGGTTTAGGCTCATACCGGGAATTGAGCCCTACAGTACATTTACAGCCTTTTTAAAGGTGATCTGCAAAACAAATGTGAGTACTAAGATAAGAATGGAAACCTGTACTAAATTCTTTCTTTTAACAGGCTGTGGGGGGGCATGCGGCACATAAATACGCTCCAAGTCTCCATAAAAAAAGCCTTTATAGGGCCTGAGAAGTCATCTGGCTCCTTCAGACTTCACTAGAGATACCATAGAAAACACAACTCTGGGAATTCAGCCATGCCCAGAGCCAGTGGTAATTCTAAAATGAGCCCTACAAACCGCACCTGTTGATTTGGGTGCATTATAAATCCTTAGCTAGGCTACAGGGACTTACATAAACTGTGATTATTTTATACAATAAGGAAATTCTAAGTGTGTTGAACAAAAACAATTACATTTTTAAAAGGTAATTTATAGAATTCTGCTATATATCTGAAACAGCTTCTTCCCCGGCCCCAATTACATGAAACTCCATGCTCCTCTAAGATCATCTTCT
Organism: Charadrius vociferus; assembly: GCF_000708025.1. NCBI lineage: Eukaryota > Metazoa > Chordata > Aves > Charadriiformes > Charadriidae > Charadrius > Charadrius vociferus. The sequence continues at coordinate 929,312 of NW_009648234.1, read as the reverse complement.
CCCCATTAATAGAAGACACTGATCCAGCCATGTAAACGCACAGGTATCGTGTTGACAGGGAACATAATTTCTTTTCCACTCTGTTTAAAGAAGATGAAGGATTTGAAGCAATTTTTTACACTATAGGGGCCCAACAGTTGTAGCTCTTTATCTAAACTGTTTAGAAATGGGTTTATCTTTGATAATGCTTTGTATGATCACAGCGTCTAAAGAGTCATCATCACTTTTTTCCTTCTTTATTGGGGGTGTGTGTGAGGTGGCGTTCGTATCAGCTAACGAAAGGATGTATTGATTTCACTGCAATTTTATAAAAAATGAGAGGGTTTAGCTGTTTTAGGGAACTATTCCAAGGTAAGATAATTTGACACTGATTTAGTTAAACATTTAACTAGGAAGGCCTATGAACTTGTTTAGCTTAAGCCAGTTGGACAGAGCTACAATTAAAGACGAATCAGCATGTTCAGAGCAGACTTGAGTCTGCTTTAAAGTTAAACTTGTCTCCGTGCTCTGTTGAGAAGGCCTCATTGTTAAGAAGTGACCCAAGATAGTGCTAAACACAAATCAGTTCAGTAAGCAAATCACTCATTGTTTCTGGGAGACAGCAAAAGGACAGATTAAGAAACCACTGATTTTTATTTAAGTGAATACTATTCCTTAACCTGCCAAGTCTGTCCTGTCTGCTCAAGACTGCTTAGCAAGTTCATCTCTTTTCACCCTTTTGTATACAGGTAAAGTACTAGAGACCATTTGGTGCCATTCATACCATTTAGCGTTTACAACATATTTTATCCAATCTATAAATTAGTAATCAGTATGAGATTCTAAAAACAGAACTTTAATATTAAGTAAGTATAACATAAAATCTCAGAGCTAAAAACCTAGTCCTCGCATCCACGTATTTTTACTGACAAAAGTCTACTCCTGAGGCGTTCAGGGTTAATCTGTCTGTTGAGGTTATGATTCCTTACTGAAATGCCTTATGCACATAGAGATGCAGAAACTTGGGCACGGATAAACAGATACAAAAGTTATTAACCATATCCCTTTCTTTGTGGGTTACCTCCTTGTACATCAACACCTTGATACATAAATATATAATACGCTACAAGCGCTATTTAAGTAAGTTTTCAGCAAATACAGTACCTAGTAAGAGGGGACTTACCAGTCAGACGGCAACAAGCAGCAGCACAGCTGGGACTCGCAGCAAAGGCAGTAGTTGCTTCACAGAGTCGAACCTGTCTGCCCAAGGTTTGTTGTGCCAGGTCTTTCTAACTATTTCAGCCATGGATGCAAATTCTTCTTTTCAACTGAAATATTTAAATTGATGCAAGCTGGGGAGCACATGCTTTGGAAAGGATCCAGATACACACAGCCTGATATCCAAATTAACGTTCCCACAGTGTTGACAGACAGATGTGGCCAGAAAGTCAACAGGAGGGTCCCAAAGAGGCTTCTTGAATGGACTTACCATTGCGGCAGCAATGGGAGATTGTTAATCTCCTCTGCTATGCCATCGCCTTGTGCTGTAAAACTAAGAATAGATGTGTTGGTAATGTAATTGATTTATTTACTTATTTATCAAACTTGGGCTTGAGTAAATACTGATGGAGATACAATAGCAAAAGCACACAGCAAGCAGTAAATATATGCAGGCTCCTTCCCAAAGCACATCAGGCAAGTGTTTTGACATTACCTCTCAATTTCCCCATCCATAACACGGAGAAAGTATCTCCTTAATGGAGATTTTTTGAGCTTTGGCTACATCTTTTGTTCGAAGGCAGAAGTTTCCTGGTGATACAGTCTCCATCCTACTTCCTGCATCCTGTTGCAATGAGAACATTAGAAATACTACCAGCACCTCAGGGCATGCCACTCTACTTACTAGCAGCAAGGAAAATCTAGAATAAAGCTTCCACGTACGTTCGCCACAGCAGTGTGTAAGCCTGGATTAAAACTAGTCTAAACAGAAGGAGCTGTACAAGCTTCACCCTCAGATTAGCATCTCCATTATTCTAGGCAGCTTATAGTATTGCTGGAAATGTTTTTCTGACTGTATTTTGGGAGGAAAGTCTTGGCGATGCTGAAAAGCTGCTGGAGACAGTAGGACAGCTGGTAGAAAATATATTGTAACTTGAAAGTATCAGCTAAGCATGAAACTTGCGTATCTACTGGCTTTCGGCTTTGGGCTGCACAACACAGCCAAGACGTGCAATACCCTCAGATAACCCCCTGTGCCATGTGTTCCTGCTTACCTCTTTCACCTGCCATCTGCTATACATTCTTACAATGTAACAGGCCATGCTAGGTAGAGAACAAGCAGCAATCCATACTGGACACCACTCACTTCTATATGCTCTCCAAATTGAGAGCAGGTGATCCTGATCAGAACAATTGTGTGCTCCATTCATGTCATATGTCAAGGCAGTTTAAAAAAGGCACTGGGAAGATATAATGTGACGTGACGCAACACGGCATGATAAGTACACAAATGCCTAATCAACTCATCTCAGATGGAAGGCAGCTGATGGGAAAAGCAAGCAAATTGGAAACTGCTGGAACAGCATGGACCGCTGACTGCCCAGATTACCTTTGGCCAGCTCAGCACATCTCAATGTAAAAATGCAAGCTCAGTTACAAGGAATAGCAGGCAAGCCCCAGAAGGTCAGATGTTCCATTAACCATCAGGATCCCAGCCAATCCAAAAGGTATTGAAGTCTGATACCCTTAGGAACAGTCTCAATTTAGCAGAGGGGACATCTGCACGATTCCCTAAAGAAATACAGGTATTTAAGTTGAAGACCCTAATTATTAATATCTTGTCTTGACAAAGTTACGGGTGTCAACAGCACTGGGGATTCCAGTCCCCTTGTGTTAAAAGGCTGTGCAAACAGGTAATGAGAAAAATAGTTGCTCTCAAAAGTTGGTAAGGGGTGGGATTCAGACGAAATGGCCGGCTCACACTTAAAGCCATGGCTCCTGCTTGTCACCGGCCCAGTGCCCAGCCGAAGCCTGGCTCCAGGCAACACTCAAGGCACAGCATTTTAAAATAACTCTTAACAGAGGTTCTAACCAGGTAAAAATAACTGGGCCATTTCCACCCTGGGAGTGTTCAGCAATACTCTTCTGCCTGAATTGGAATGATTCCAGAGCCTAGACAGTGATTTAAGTATGCCAAAGGCTGCAAGTGATATATACACGGTGACAATATATATGAAAAATATGTATCTGTCATCTGATTAAATTTGATACATTGGAAGGAACAAGTACATTTTTCTCCCCGGTTTATTGGCAGAGACGTGAGTGGCACAGACTGCTTCAAAATAAAGAAAACCTTAAAAGATATTTAAAACTTCTTGCTAACACTTAACTAAGCAAAAATATCTCCCGTTACTATTAATTACTTATCTTCATTTGATGGGATGTTAATTTTAGTAGCTAATCATATGTCACAGACTTATTCAGGCTAGACAAGAGCCCCATTTTTAATAGGAGAAAACAAAAATCTGCCTTCTGCAATGGAAGAAAATATTGAAGACTGTTAGGTGTCATAGAAAAAGAGGATATTGCGCAAGATTCAATATTGACTTCTGCTTTGCAGGTGAAAACTTCGCCACTTTCTAGTATAATTGGAAAAATATATAACTGCAGAGTGGCTACACATTCCTGTGCCCCTTAATAATTAAACTAATGCATATATGACTTTGCAAAGACATATTTTGATTTTACAGGTGTTCCTAATTAACTTGAACCAAATCAAAATAATTGTTCAGACACCCTTTTGTGCATAGACAGCTTAGCACCATGTTGAGATAGTAACTACATCAACGCAGCTCGATAGATGAGGCCAAGTTAACTTCTCCATCTCTTAGCTATCAAAAGTTTTGCCTAGGCTTTTTCAAAACAATACATAAAATATGTATTCACCTGCTTATCATCCAAAAGAGACAAAACCACCGCTTATTTATAAATATCTCACCTGTCTGTGGTTAGGCTATCATGAGTGAGTGAATGAAAATTTTCCATCCAAATACGGAAGGACTTCTGCAAGAATAAAAAAAGTGTTAATTTCCTATGGAGGAAAAAATAAAAATAAATTCTTTAGGAAAAACTTGAAGCTTTTGGGCTACTTTTTAGTGTCTTAGTTGGAACCATCCTTCACAGGTTCTTCGCAGAGGCTGTAATTTAGTTCACTTACATTTCAGTATACAGGACGATGGTGCCCTTCATGGAAGCCACTGATGTTTTCTGCTCACTGAAAGCCAGCTGTGTTTTCCTCTGAAAATCCTTTCTTTTCTCTATCATTCTCAGTTGATTAGTTACATAATAATAAATGATAGATAATAAATGGGTGCGTTGTTTTATAAATGTCTCTGTGGTCTTAATATTGAAAGTAAAACTGCACATGTTCTAGCGATAGTCACGATGGGAGTTGGAGATATCACTAAGGTGAAGCCTGCGGGCAGAAGCTGCACCTTTTATTAGACCAAATTGCGCAGAAGCCAGCTGTGCCGCCCACAGCTGGGTGCCTGGCAAGGTGCAAACCGACCTTTACGTACAGGACAGCTCGTGCATAGAGATGGTTCTGGCACTGCAGGGTAGGAACACTCATTTAAGGCGCTCGGAGTAACACCCCTGGAGCGCTTTGTTTGCCTCTTCGGAGAGCTGCAGAACCGTAAGACTGGAGTTTTGCTGGAAACTGAGTGGCAAAAGAGGAAAACCAAATGAGGGAGCCAGACATTTTACATTATAATGATTGAAAACGCTCAATACCCATCTTCTCTAGGAAGCACAGTTTTGAAACCAGGTCACAATTTAGACACCAACAAAGCACCTGTGATATCTGCAGAACCAGATCGGGGTGTGCGCACACACGTGTCCACGTGGGTGTTTATACAGCACTAAGCCCCTTTCCCGTTCTCGCCAAAGGGCTGTTTGAACTGCAGAGTTCTTTTCCACTGCGAAGCAAGACAGCATTTGCAGGGGCCACTTGTATACACTAGGCTTCTGATCATTATTAATTACACCCATTAAAGGTGCCTATCACCATAGCATCTGGGTACTACCCATGTTTGATTATTTATTTATAAAAAAATTCTCCAACCTTGTGACAATTTTAATCAAGTGTTTCAGTTGATAATTGCAAGCTGTCAAGGTTAATACAATAAGGCTCATCTCTAATTCTTTTTCCATTTCCCTCCAAGAAAAAAAAAAGACCCTCTGGGATAATGACTGTGGTTTCTATATTCCCAACTCATCAGGGAGTGTCCTGCATTGAACCACCTTTATTGAAAAGTTACATCGATTCAATATATAGTAATACAGGCAAAAATAATTACAGCTTTGCTAGCAGTGTAAGACCTTAATCCAAACCTCACAAACATTCAATAAAAAGCGATACAGGCTGGGAATAGGCTTTTGACAGTGCAGCCCCAAAGGGGACTGGAGGTGGGGTGGAAATGGACAGATGAGGGTATGTAAAAAGAGAGAAAACCACAGAGCAAAACCGTTTAGATGAGCGGTGGAAAAACAGGTGAGAACAGCAGACAATATTCCTCAACCTCCTTGCTCTTTGTTGCAGAAGGTGGTGAAGTTGCAACATTAGGATGAAATGCCAGCAAAACAATTTGGCTTTGCTTGTCCTTCCTAGGTTACATTATAGTTTCACTTGAATCGGTCCACTGGCAGGTTCCATCCTAACAGCTTCTGAGGAGTATCTGCTCTGGAGCACTTACAACCTGGAACGACAAACCAGCTTGGGCCGGGGGGGCAATAGTAAGGAGAGGAAAGCGGGGACTCGCTACTTGCTGAGGAGGGAAGGAAAGGAGGCAAAAGAGGCATCACCAGAACCCCAGGGGTAATAACACGCTCCTCCCGACTGCAGGTGGCAGTTTTGCTGTTGCCATCGCTAGTTTTGAGTCCAGGACTGCTGAATAACATATCTTTAATTATGCAGTAAAAATGTACTTTCCCTTCAATTGAAGGAACTTTCCAAAATGCTGCATCTGCAAGAATTGTTAAAACAGTTTTGAAGAGAAATGTCAGAACCTCAGGCTTGGTCTTTGCTTTGATCTGCTGGAAGAAGTTTTCCTTGATTAAAAAAAAAATGAAAATAACGTTGATTGATAACAACAGTATCAGAAAAAAGCATTTATGCCAATACGGCCTAACCCCCTGGGGAACAGAGTTTAAACTACACCGGCAACAGACCCTGCGTGTCTCAAACTAAACCACACCAGCTATACCAGTCTGCTGCCTCTCTGCACAGACAAACTAAACCGGCCCAGACAGAGTCCGACTCTGGCTCTGCCAGGAGACAGGACTGCCGCGGGCAGGGGCGGCCAGGCCCCCTCAGTGGCAGCGCGCCTGCCGGTGCTTCAGGCAAAAGACCCGGCCGGGTTACCGAGACAAACAGTTTAAATTCTCGGAGCCAACCTGCAGGATTTTGCCTGAAGCAGATTAGGCAGCGCGAACACAGATGGCTCCGCTGGGATACCTGTGGGATGGTGGGGAGCAGCCGAGGGCACGCACTCACCTCTTCCACCGGCCCAGCGGAGTCTGGAGGAGGGCATCAATCCAAGATTCATCAAGTTTTGTTTTCTGGAGGACAGAAGGGCCGACAGCACGTGGTTTGTCCACAGGGAGAAGGCTCTCCAGTGTCAGGCTGGGACACTCCCCTTAGGAACATCCATTGGTTTTGGGGGTGAGGAGAGGAAAGGAGGCGCCCCCTCAGTGTCATCAGAAAATCTCTCCTCTTCTAATGCACCCTGCCCCCTGAAAACAGGCCTCCAAATATTTACCTCCTTTATTTAGTTATGTAAATTGCCTGTTTGAAAAAATGTTTGAAAAATAATAGCAAATTTCTTTGCAATTGAAAACTGTAGATATTTGATTAAGACTGTTTGGTTTCACTTTCTCTTTCAGCTATCTGCCAAAACTGGCAGACTTCTAGCCCTAGTCAGTTACTAAATGTGAAAATATTTATTTTCCTATTGTATTAAATCATAGACCATATCCACAGTTGCTTAAAATCAACACAGCTCCAATAAAAGAGTCATGTTAGCTGAGGCTCTTGCCCTAAGCATTTTTTTAAACACTATGAACATGAGGGTGAAATTAATTCTCAGAGGACAGGGCTTTAAACACATGAATAATCCCACAAATTTTAGTGAACATAAATCTTTGCAGGATTAGGACCTTGCTCTGCACTGAGGCCCCTTTGAAAATATGACTCACTCATTTGTTATATAAATACGTATAAACTTAACTTACCCCTCAAAACCTTTGGGAACAGCACCAGTTCCAGGCAGCTTCAAATGTTGCTGTTGTCAGTTATGAAGAATATAGCTGCAATTAAAGGCAGTGAGAGTGACTAATAAATAATTTACATAAGCCCAGTGTTCTGGGAATGTGCCAGGTAAGACTACAGCGATTCAGACATACGGGGTAAACCAAGCGAGAAGGAGAGGCCGGTCCGTTATTTCCACTGAAACGAAATTAGCAGCCCCTCCCTCTGGTCATTGTCCAATGCGTCGGGACTTGTCATTCTCTGCCTGGCGCCCGTCAGCAGTGCCTGGGCGAGTCCCCGTTGCTTGCGCATCTTCCCTCCCTCCCAACAACCCTTTCTGCAGGCACAGGAGCCGGCTGAGCGGGAAGCAGGAGACCCGGCTCGATTCTGGGTCTCAAGAATGATTTTGAGTGTTCAACTTGAACATGAGAAGGCTGAAGTTTTGGGGACAGTTCTGAGCAATGTCCATCTCCGAGGACATCTCTCGGGAGATAAGCACCCGAAAATGGTTGGGCATTTCTGACAATTCATGTACTGAGACTCGAATTAATCCTGTATCCCCTTTATCCATTTAAGAACCACAATGGGCCATGGATTTTGGTGAATGTACTATGAAATAGCAATAATAGTCCAGTGTCTGGGGCCACTGTCAGTCTCGCATGCGAGTCCTCACTAAAGCATAAAGACATTAAAAGAAACACAAAGGTTCAGTTTAACCTGCAAATGAGGGCATTGCTGCAAGACGGGACTGCACACAGATGGGTGAAGGGCTCAAATATATTTTGTTCCATAAAAATTGCCAGAATTTCATCTTTGTCAATTTTCTTTTTCAGCCATGACTGGTCTTGTCGTTCCCCCGATGTAAGGCAGAGGCAGCTCTGCTCCTCTCCCGCTTCCCTTTTTTCCTCTTTTTTTTTTCATTTTTCTTTTACAGCACAAAACTACTTATTGTGATGGACCACTAAAAAGAAAAAAATAGCACTACAAGCTCTTTTTTGGGGGAAAGCCAGGCCCGGGAAAAAAAAGGAACATTTTTTGTGGATGGGACAAGATAGAAGTCTGCATCTTTTACCTGTTTCATATTTCTGACACAACCCCGTCAACTCCTAAAACATTGTGAATGAAGAACCAGCCAAGAGCCAGCGTGAACAACAGTTGGCAGAACGGAACCAGAAATGCAAAGTCTTTCTTGAAAGACAGGAAACCTTCCTAAGATTTGTAAAATATTAAAAGGAGAAAGAAATTGGCAAAATGATTCAAGCTTGCTATTTTGGATACAATTTGTTTTACTTTGTAGGGGAAAAAAGTTGAAGTTTCTATTTTCTATCAGATATCGATTTAGTTTATGCAGAAAAAAAATCAACAAAACAGGGTACCAGCATGAAAGAATTTCTAGGACAAACTGACATGAATGATGGAACTTTGGTGTATGTGTGTATTTGCTTATAGTTTAACCTCTTTAAAAAATGTAAGATGTTTTACAATTATTTAAATAAATAAACTTGTAACTTATTGTATGTAGAGGTAGAAATTAAACCCTTTTTTGGATTTTTTCCTCCAGTTGTACAATGAAGAAAAATGATGCAAAAATGTAGTGATAAGTTTGAGATATATTATTACTGCTGCAATTGCTCCTCACTTCTTCCCTCTTACTCAATTCATGTGCAAGGATGTATAGGATTCTTTCGGATTATCAAAATCATCAGAAAAACTTTTACATACGTTGTGGTATACAGGTCACTAATTCACGTGTGAATTTTCATCCTCCTCATCTTTCCCTCTGCCATTTTTTGTTTCAATTAAAATATTCAGGTACTAAGATTAACTGGTAAGTTTCAAAGACCCTACTGGCAAATGAGCGGCACTTAGGGATTTGAACAAATCAGATTTTTCATGAGGTACTGCGTTTATTTTATAGATTCAATGTATGAATTAGGAGGGAAAGGGTTCTCTAACGTATTGTTTTTCCATGTAGTTAGAACACCTTAAGTTCAGTTATGCTTCATATTAAGGGTGCATTTATAAAGGGGAAATATGTATTTGAATAATTTATGCACTTTTATCCTGAGTCATTAAAAATGGTAAGTATTTTCCATTTATATATTGAAGTTCATAGAAGTAATCAATTGCTTTGAATTTTTCTGCATTTTAGTGTAAAAAAGGTTTAGTTCTCCTTAGCATCTCCTCTCCTGAAACAGGAAGGTGAGAACAAGTCTGATAAAACAAAAAAATCACTAGTTATCTGACTAAACCAGAGACCATTAAAAAGAATTTGATTGTTGGAAAGCCATTTTTTAAGAAAAAAAAATCAGCTACACTACTTACACCCCACTAAAATAGACACAATTCACAGCTGCACAAATAGTTGTTCCTATGATAACATCTTTGTGGTAATAAATAAACCCTTAATATATGATTCCCTGAAATTGTACTTGTCCATTTGCCCAGTAGTTTTATCGATGGGTAAGTCAAATAGTGATCCTTATATACGGTAGAAGATGTTCAGTTCAGCGCTGGCCTCGGGACGGGGCACGGCTGAGGTCCCCTGGAGCTGCTCTGGGTTAGCAAGGGACTGGAGAGCGCCGTCTCCAGCCGTGGCTCAAACCCAGCTGCAGCGGTTAGTGACTGGGAGGCTGGGCGGTGTGTGCGGTGTAGCACCAGAGAGACCCTCACCTGGTGGAGAGGCTTTTGGCATTTTGCATTCTGCCAACACGTAAAATCCTTCCCTTAATTGCGCAGGGCGGACAGCTGCCCGCGGGCGACCCGGCGTCTGGCGCAGGCTGCAGGGGAGTACGTCCTCCGTGGAGCTCAACTTTCAGAGCGTAGTGCACAGTTCAGCGTATGAGAGAAGTGTATTTAGTATAGACGAAGAGGTACAGGATGTGTTTCTTAACCAGAGCGCAGCAGAGCAGAGAAGCCGGGGGACTGGAAAGACAAAGACACGGGACTCCTCTTGGCATTCCTAAAGGTGATGCGCGTGCAGGGGAGCAGCTCTGCACTGCGCCTGACTCCGCTGGGAGGGTTCGCCAGGGGCTTCATTAAGTGCCTTCACAATGCTACTGAACTGAATTTTTAAAAGGTTGAGGGCGTTTACTGTCTTCTAAAACTCAAGGCCAAATTCATCATATCAATAAGAATGGCTTTAGAAGCAACTTTAGAGAGATTGGGTGGGAATAATGTGTTTCTAAGAAGCATGAATATAGTGAGAGTCTTACAGTCAGGCTACTGAAAGTGTCTCCGTTCCAGAAAAGGTGAAATAAAACAACTCACCATTAACGATGGTTGCAAGTTCATTGACACTGCGGGTTCTTTGCACGCCCTTCGTGCCACCAAGGCAGTCACTGGAGGTCAGCGAGGCAACCAGCCGCGGAGCCACGTGATCTCTGAAATGGGAAAGAATCACAGGTGTTAAGTGATCTGGAGCTGTGGCTGTGCGCTGCCGGACGGTCACCTCTGGTAACAACAGGGCTCACTCTCAACCTGGTCATTGTTACGCAGAACAACAAAAAACCCCAACAAAAACGTATTCATAGATTCACAGGTACCGATACGCCAGCAGGGCTAAGAGTGGGGGGTACAAATTCATGTTTGAAATTCTGCATGCATACAGGGAAAAAACAGATTGAGGATTATTAGAGCTGGGATTCAGACTTCCATGAATTTCAGTGAATACTGCATTGAGTCCTAGATTTAAAAAAAAATAAAAGTCTTGCTGGACCAGGCTTGCTTCTGATCTATTATTTCCCTGCCCCCATTTTGATCTACTAAAAAATCCCCAAACAGCTCCAAAGCATAAAGATGGTGGGTTACCCCCCGCCCTTCTCTGTACAGGTTGCTTTTAAAATTTTATCATCTCTGCTTAGACTCAAAATTCTACGCGCAGCAAATATTCCTGATAGACAGGAATTTCTAGACCACATGCTGAAGAGCAGCAGCTTGCTACCTGAACTCCTCTCACATTTTTTTAACATATAAGATTTGCATTACAAAATTTCAGTCAGAAAGGTTTCCAATTAAAAAAAAATTGAGACATTTAATGGGAAAAGCGATTCTGTTAATGGTCCACCCTTCTTTTTTATTATTGCTTAGTCAGCATAGGCACATAAAGATCACTGAAGTCTTGGGAAGATTCAGGGAAAAAAGTGACCGGCTGAAAAAAGAAACGGTTTGAGATGCTCAACATTCCTTTCACACTTCAGTTATTTTTATTAGCTCCGTCCAGTTGCTCAAGTGGGAGAGCCATGAGTCCAAATGAGAAAGAAAAGCTCCCTAGAAAGCTACTTCGAGTACTTACAGGAAGAGAAACAGGGCCAGCTGCCTTTGTTGATGTAAACATGGAAAATGATTTTTTCTGGTTTGATTTGAGCCAAACAAATGAAAAAAAAATTAAACATAGGAATGATTTAGAACACGGATTTTGCTCATGCATGGAAATCATCGTACTCAAGATGAGCGTAGAACTTACTGGTAGCTTTACAAAGAAAAGTGTGTGTAAATAAATACAATCAGAAATCCTTGACCCTGAAAGAAGGACTTTGGCAGTGGCAAAGCACCCAACAAAAAGGAAAAGTCATGTAAAAATTTGTGTGTAAGGACTTTTTCAATGTAATAAGCAAATCTGTCCTCTTTTAGTTATTGCTGTTGAGTATTCCCTAACAGCTTTCCTTTTTGCCACTAGAAAGGTGAAAGTGTTGCGATAGGTAACTACAGATTTTATCATACCTTTGAAAGAGTATGTTTTATTTCATTATTTATCTTGGTATAGCATCTTACTCTCCCTATTTCTTTGCACACTTCCAATATGCATGGTTTTTAAAGACCGTTTTCTCCCTTCTGTAAATTAAGGCCTCGTTTCTCCCTACTGTATAGTTTTGGGGTTTGTTTGGGGTTGGCTGGTCGTTCTTTTGGGTTTTTGCTTTGTCAGTTATATACGGTATGAAGTTGCTATGCACAGAGCTTTTGTAAAGATAGCTTTTTTTGTTTACTGTTTTTAATGGTCCTACTTATGGAAGAATATCTTGTTTGTAAAATGAATATGTCTACTTCAGTTTTAAACTTTAAATTATCCTAACAAAAAATAAAATTTTTGTACTGTAAACAAGGGGGGGAATTATATTAATTTCAGAGTATTCAATGTGCTTTATTCTTTATCATCTTCATGGGTCACTCAAGGTACTGTTACAGCAATAACACTTTAAAAAAAGGTTAATTATATGCTCTGGGGCAGTTTTTCAAATCAAGCCTTCACACCTGTAAGGCGTCCAGCCGCAATTTGGTAGAGCCAGATGGAGATTATGCCGGTCACAGAGTACAGACAGTAACGGTCTCTTCCGACCGTTCCTTTCCTGCAGCTGGCTAACAAATTGGACAACACCTTTGCGAGAGTTTAGTCTTTTTTTGGGGGGGAAAGGAGTCAAAAGGTCATAGGATAGCTGTAGTTTCCTTTTTGGAAACGTCCCCTTTGTCTTAGGTTTCCTTTTTGGAAACGTCCCCTTTGTGGGGGGACGTATACCATTGGTATACGTATACCAACCAGTATACCATTGGTCAAAGCACAAAATCAACCCCCAAAACTTGGACGGACGACACCGGCCTTTCCCTGGCCTCTGCTGAACTAAACCTGGGCTTGCTCCTTGGTCCTCTCTCCGGCACTGTCCTCGTGCAGAGCTCCGGGCAACCAGCGACGCTTCTGCTAGAGATGAGTCACGCTGGCTCCTAACAAAAAAGGTCCCAAGTGTACCTACTCCCTCTTGCAGCAGAGGACAGATAAATACGGTGCTTTGCAGCTCCGGTGCTCTGAGCAGTGAATGAGCCCGAGTGGCAGAGGCTCCGCTCCACTCCCGCTCTGTTCTACCTGTTCTTCACAAAGGGTAAGACACACCGCTGCCAAAGCCCAGGTCAGGCATAGGTAAGATGGGGAATTTCCATTCCCTTTGTAAGTGCATTGATCAAAAAGGTAAATTGGCTTTATTTTATCAGAAATAAATAAACCAGAGTTCTGAAAAGTGTCTTGAAAAATGCTAATTGACCGTCTAAACCAGGAATATTCCATTTTCTTGTGTGAAAATCACTGGAAAGGTTTAAACAAATGAAAATTTTCTTTGACGATGAAGGCCACTTTTACGGATATTTCTGGACTAACAGAAGACAGAATATGAGTCAGTGTTTAAACTATTGCCAGATGTCAGTGAAAGCATCTGAAAACATTGGGCACTATCAACCAAAGGCTGAGAAGAAAACCGTGTTTTTGGTAATCTGCTTCAATTACTCATTCAGGGATAACACGCAATTAGTAGATGACCTTCTTCCCAACAGTGAAACCCTAAGTTGTCCACTGTCCTCGGGAAATATCCCTCGTCTCGTCTGGAACAGAGGCTCATTCTACTGAAAATCTGATTCAGCTTTTTGTCCCCCTAAGAAATCCCAGCAGTGTATTAAGTGACGATTTTAGTGATAAAACTAACAGTTACTTTGAAAGAGATTCTTAGTCTTTAACAGTGACCTACTGTTACAGTCAAACGAGGCAGTTTATTATGCAGATGAAAGCCTGGAGATCTACTGTGTTCCACTACTGGTTTGTTACCTCTTTTAAGGACTTGATGATATACAAACACAGCATGTGCCTGTGATACGTTATCGCTCTCACCCTCAGAGCCGTCCTGTAGCCCGAGCAAATTCCAAATAAAATGCCGAGTGAGGGAAGGAAATGCACGAAGTACCCCAGTGAGAGATTTTCAGAAAAACCTTTAACTTCTAGATTCAAAAAAGCATGCAAACAACGCCCTCCAGCCCCGAGTACCTCAGATGGTACCACAAAGGCTATCTGTACCGAAAGGAAATCTCTATTAAAAACCAGAAAAATCTCCAGCATGAGTTACGCTGTCACCCTGACCCTATTCTATTACCAGTCTTGCCCAATTCTTACAAGCCAGGGTGAAAAGATTTTTCTTGGCCCATGTTAAGATTGACAAAGGCTAGAAATGTACAGCGTTCTTAAATCCTTAATTCAGCAACTTTTACACAAGGTTCAAATTGTCCATCCTTCCTGTGTCAGATTGCTGCCGTGCACTGGACAGACTTTAATGACATTTGTCACCTCAAACATAGAAAACGGTCCCTTTGCAAAGGAGAGCCATTAACTTGTACAGTTTCAAGACCACCAAAGGAACGTTTCTCCTAACAGTAGTGCTAAACAGAACATCTCCTGTAAGCGCTCAGTGACAGCCCGGTTAGTCTGTGCCTGCGGAGCCGGCGATTACCATCGGGCACGGCCACGTTGCCGTCTCCACAATGCCCTGGTTAAGAAAGGCCTTCTAGAAGAGCAGATTCTCTCCCACCCTCCTGTTTTTTCCTTTCCAGGTCTTTTCTAGATGGCTCTTTTGCAAGAACTTGAATTTCACTTTAATAAATGGTGAAACAATAGCCACTCATTCAACCACTTACACAGGGCAGCTAGGGAATTGCCAGACCAGTTAAAATATTTATCTCAGTGACAACACACAGCTGTTGAGGTGCAAAGATCTGAAGCTTTAATCGCACCAGGTTATTTAAGTAGGAATGTCTCATTAACTCCGCTTGCGGGACTGGATTAAAGAGACAGCTGGTGGCCAGAGCACAGGGTGCAGACAGAGCGGCCACGGCAGGGACAGTGCGGAGCAAACAGGGGTGTAGATAAGGGGAAGGAGGAAACCCAACACTTCCCCCTCCCGAAGTGGAAGGCACCAGAACACCGTCCCATGGAGGCAATATAAGAAGGTTGGGGGAAACACTACAACGGAGGGAGACGGATGGGATGGGACAGGGGAAATCAGATCGGCTGTCCTGCTTCCTTTGTGTTTGTGCAAAGTTACAACAACAACAGAAAAAGACATGGGAATGACAAAACACAAACCTGTCCACTGCCAGTTCCTTTCCCTGGGGGTGGGACGTGGATGGAGCACGCTATTTTCTTGTTAGTCTTCTGCAAGGCTTATAGCCCGTGTACCTGGGGAAACCCATCCCCGTTCCATTTTGTGTTCTCAAACTCAATTCAGTGTGGACACAGAGGCTGTCGCTACGCAGTTTTGAATACCAGTTAGGAACTGTCTCTGCAACGAGAAGGTGTTAGCTGTACTCTCACCGCCACTAAAATAAGTGGCAGCTTCAAAGCTACCTTACTTAATACCAGATCAAGGTTTTAACGAATGCGATCCCGGATAGAATTGGTTGGCAATTGCATATAGCAATAGCACTTGAGGAACGGTGAAAAGGGAGGGGAGAGTGGAACGGGGGAATAAATAGCTAGCGCAAGTGCGAGAGATTGTCTGTTGGTAATAATACCGTCTCTCCCTGTTTACAAGCTCAAAGCTTGACAAGACACGGGCCGGATCCTCAGCTCTCGTGACGCCGAGTCAGTGGAGCCGTACCAATTTATGCCATCTATAGATCCGGCCATATAATTACTTTCCCCTCTGGCCTGCAAACCAGAAGCACAGCTACAAAATAAGTGGAAAAAAAAATACAATCATTAGATTTCTTTTATGCTCACGTCCATCCTAGCACAGCACCCAACGTGCACAGATCACTTGACTTACTGACACTACAGTGGTGCGTGAGGGCCTCAAAATCCAAACCCACCACGGGGGAGAACGTATAAGCAAGAAATGGAAACACCTCCTGACCGAAAGACCACTGCACATTGTAAGAGGGTTCTTATTTAAATTAAGGGGTTTTACAGCTCTTGGTCAGCCTCTATACATTTTGTCATATTCCGAAATAATGGTGACTTTACAAATACGCTGTCTTGCCAGTTCTCATGCTTACAGTTACTCTGATTTTGAAGGTTTTTTGCAAATCTCCAACTTCTGGAGGCACAGGAATTTTAGCTTCTTCAGTAACTTTCTGGCCTATTAATTTGCAAAGGAAGACCCTTAAAAATACAATGCAGCTTTTCAGAATGGCATTGACGAGTATGTTTACAATTGTGATTATTTTTAATCTAAGTCATGATTTTCTAAGATATGACTGTTAATTATTTCTGGGACTGATAGAGCTGACAGTAGAAAGAAATATTTCCAGTAGCAAGTAGGCTTTTGAGAATGCTTCCAATCAAGTTTGAGAACGTAACTAACCTTGATGAGAAATTCAAGCACCCCTACTTTTCTCAAGACCGTCTGGTTGACGCGGCTGCAGCGATCACCCGAACAGACTGCCACTTCTGCTGCATTCGGGTGGAGAAGGACTTGGCTCAACACTTCTCTGAGACTGCAGGAACTTCATTGAAATTTACCAGCAGGGTCCCCATGACGCTGCAATTGCTGTACTCATTTCTTTGTCTTTAAAATGCCATATAATTGCTAATGTAATTAGTGATGTATACAGAGGGGGCCCGTGCAATTACCAAGTCCTAAGATCAAGTAATTAATGTTCTGTCAACAAAACAGCAACTGTTTCATTAACAACTGTCTGGGTCTGAAAACAGATCAACTCAGAACGTTACCCACTTGGCTGAGTTTCTCAATAGCAGCAAATTCAAACCCCAAACATACCCGCCTGGATTGGCTGCGTGCGGAAGACGGGACTGCGGCATCCTCCACCCACCGCTACCAGGAGGAGTCAGTAATGCTGCTCAAAGAGATGGGCTTCACCCCTGTGTAGTCTGCTTCCATGCTGGCGATTGATGTTCCCAGTTGTAGGAATAATCTCAAGTATTAAAAACTTGCAGAGGGCTTCAAGGATCTGCAAAGTTATTAAACACTGTGGGACTTTTTTTTTTTTTTTTGTAAGGCCTATGATTTTGTTGTCCTTTGGTTTTGCTTCATTTTTCCAAGCTTTTCTCTACCACCACAACCCTGAACATCTGCCTCGTAATGGCAAATGGCAAATCCTCGAAAAGGAGGAGCTGGGTGTCCACCCTGATTTTATTTTTCATTCTCCTTCCTTCACAAAATTAAGAGTTTTACATTTTAACAAAGATTTACCTTGTCTTTTTCCTTATAACTACTTTTGTAGCTCACACCCCTTAAAGTGTTAACCGAGACCACTTGTGTCTCTTGCTTACCTCCTTGTGGCAATGCTTATATCAAGAGGCCATTTTTAAGGGTGAATCCCAGACGTGGGAAGACTGGAAGGTGCTGTGTTGGTCCTACGTGGCTCCGGCCTGTGCTGGGTAATCTCGGGCACCATCTAACTACTGCCTCTTTCTCTCCCAGTTTGCCGTGTAGAGAGGGATTCGAGGTCCTCTTCTCCCAGGACGCAACACAGACTCAAAGTCCTGATGCACCACGGCGCACATCAAACGTACAACACGGGAGTGGTCCCTGGAGCCCAAATACACACTGCTGAGCCGAGGGGTTAGCGCACCGCTGCCCTCATCCCCAGGGAAGCTCTGCACTCCACAGCCTCCTAATTCTCGCAGAAGATGAAGTTTCCCTTGCTATTATATCCTCCAGAAACCAGCTTAGAAACCAGGCCTGTCCTCCCCACACGCTTTTTTCCCTGCACTGTGCAGAGTTAACATAGTTAAACGATAAACAATAGCTGTGGTAGACCAGAATTAAGCAGCAGAAGCGAGAGGGATCAACAAGGATTTCCGGTGAGATTTGAAACACAAACAAGCATGAGGAACTCTAAAAGTATACAATTTTTCCTCCCGCTCTGCGCGTGTCATTTTATTACAGGGTAATTAAAGAACACTTTAAAATTGTGATTAATAGGCTTTTTAGCTTCAGAGAAATCAAATCTTTGATGTCGGTTGCTTAAACATTCAGTTTACTTTGCCATTGAGGAATGCAAATAAATAAAGAGTGGCAAGTATGGGGTTTTTTCTTCCTTTCATTTCACTTACTAAGGAACGCTTTGCAACAGTAACACGGATAAAAAAGAGATTCATGCAACAAAGCGATGCCCTCCCAGACTAACTAAATGAAAGCTTGTGTGAGGTGTGCCAGCCCTCTGGCGTGGCAGGAAGGCCAGCACGCCTACACGCATGCACTGTTGCCGAGTACGGTTCAAACAGCGGTTGGTATTTACATACAACCGGCGCACGAGGCGCTGTACAATTTGTAACCATATGCCAAATTTTACAATCATTGCCTCCAAGATATCTGGCCATACCGTTTAGACGTTCCCTTTTCTAGTAAGCTCCCTTCAGCAGCAACATTTCCGATTTATTTTTAATTTTTTTATTTTAAAAGAGGGTGAGGGAAGCAAATGCTGATAATCCAGATCCTAAACCAGCACCAGGCAGTGTCACAGCCCATTCCCTGGGGACGCGCAGCTTCCATGGAGGGAGGGCGTGAGCTGCTCCCTTTCTCCTTAGCAATACTAGCAAATCTCAGACGCACAAAGCCTGGTTTGCTGCTTGGTTTGAGCCACTGATTGAATGCCTCTCAAGGGTGGTTATTTCATATAACTATTTTTAACCATGGGTGAATTTACACGTGATGGAGAGTTGAGAGAGAAATCAGTTCTAATTATCCTTATTTTCCCTTTCGTTTAAGATCTGGACTCCATAACCACCCAGCACAAACCCCTGGCAGCCTGCACCATGTCTTTTGTCGTAAACATTACGGAGGTGCCTATTCCCATAACTTGCAGCCTATATGGCTAATATTGTTTCTTAAGGAGTAATAGTTACCTTCTCTTTTCTCAATTTCTCCTTTCTCCACTCAGCCTTTCCTATAATTGTGGATCTGTCTGAAGAACTTACCCGGCCAGAGTCACCGAGTATCTCACAGCTGTTGACTCCTCACGGGCGTCCAGCGGGGCAGGGCAGCGCTGGGCTGTTTGCTTGTGTGGTTTTACAGAAATGGCTCTGAGGCACTGAGATACACATGAAAATCAGTGATACCCGAACACCTGAGTGCCTTGAAGTATCATGCTCCTACGTGGTTTGCCCAAAGCCCAGAAGAAGTCTGTGGGATCAGCAGAGACACCTGAACCTCTGCACTAGAAGGGACAAAGGTACTGTAGGAAAGGAGTAAAAAGTAAGGAGGCAGGTCTTAGAGTTCGAGTGAATATATTAATCTACTAGCCTACATATAAGCATCAGTTTCTTAAAATATTTAAGCATTATTGGCAATGATTTTCATCATGGTTCTGTTCTACTCTTATCATGAATCCTGCCTGACACACTCTCTACCTTCCAAATATTTGTAACGTGTCACACCTATATGCAGATTAAAATTATGGATGTTTTTCACTCAATTGCTCTTGGAAGAAAAAGGGAGGGGAGGAAGGGGGGAAGAGCCAACTTTAATACTCTACAGTAGCACAAACCTCTTGGGCATAAAACATCGTTCAGGTAGACACATCTGGTGAAATGCATCACATCAAATTAGTATCAAGGGTATTGAGATTCTAAGACGACTGGCAGACAATTCCCCTTCTAATGTACTGCTTTTTAGATTGTTGAAGAAACTTGAATCCCAAATCTCCTGTGAAATGAGTGATACTAAACATGCCTGCTCAATACTGAAAGTGAAGATCAAAGACGCAGTGTCCAAATTGGCTTTGCAAACAAAGCAAGCCCAGAGATCCCCAAGAGGATGTGGTGCTAATTTTATCAGATCTCCTTGACTTCTTCCTCCCAACAGTTTGTCATTTAAGAAAAATAATAATAATGAGAATGCATTTCTCTCTGTCAGAAGCCTTGTTGTAAGAGAAACAAATTCATTCCCTTTTAAGTATATGCTTTGCAAGTCACCTAATAGTCTTAATCTAGTTTAAATGAAAAATGAGAACGTTTCACTCTCTGAAAGCTACCTACATCTGAGTCCCCGAACCACACATATACAAACACACACACATACTGCCATGAATATTTCAATACAACTCAGCCTTTCAGATCAATACAGCCAACTCTCAAGTTCTATTGATTTTTCAGAGGTTTGGCTCACAAGGGTGATAAAATATTTCTCAAGTTATGAAACCTGAGTTAAGGAGCTTTTGCTGACACTTCAGCATTTACTAGACACATCTCTCTCTCCCTCAGTCCTGATTTATGACTAAGCAATAAGTCTTGGTAAGGCGGGCGATATCATCCCATAGGGCCCACTTAAGGTCAAAAAGAGAAGTCAGGATAATAGGACAGCCCTTAAGGTCCCTAAACTTCTCTTTTCTGAGGTAATCACTTATTCTTTTCCACATGCCCTCAAAGTCCTTATTCCAACATTCATTAGCCGGTGAGTGAAATTCCCTTTCAGTGCACCTCTGTAAGCTGTCAAAAAGAAAGGGACACCAAAGCAGACACCAAATAAAGCAACTCCCTGCTGAGGCAAGGAAGCTAATCCTCTCCATATGGAAAGGAAACATACTTAATTATGTATTTATGCATGTCATTGCAGGCTTATATCTTGTTTCACTTTCATCCACAATGATCCAAACCTATTTAAATGTAAAGAGTAAACATTTCTGCTTTTACAATAACATAAGCACACGGTCGCTCGGCATTTCCCAACCATTTTCTTGCAGGACATGGCAATTTAGTGTACTTGTTATTTGCACTGAAGCAGCACCTAGGGAAGCCAGTCATGGACCATGACTCCATTGTGTTAAGGTGTTTATAATCACAAAAACCAGAAGGCAATCACTGGCTCCAAAGAGTTTACAACTGAGCTGAAGAAGCATCTTGAGTTAGAAGATGGAATCTGTGGATTTGGCTCCCAATATTCCAATTATTCCCCTCCCACAATGGGTACCTCTGCAGAATAAAGAATTACATTTTTGATCTGGTGGATAGCGCAGTGTAACACGCTGTCAGTCTGGGACCAAGGCTGCTGCTCTGCCAGGAGACCTGTTCCAGGTGACAGGCTAACAACGCTCCCTGCTCCACGTACCGCAGTTTCCCTTTGTCCCCTTGTAACTGTCCCGTCTGTTTATATTACAGACTCCTTGGTGTAGGGATTGGCTAAATCACGTCCAGGCGAAGACCTTATCTTAAGAAGAGTAGAATACACACAAGTAAGAAATCTGACATTAGAATCTACCCAGGCAACACTAACATATTTTAAAAATAATAAACACACCTCAAATATTGGAATCCAATTTTTGAACTCAAAAGCCCTGCCTATCATCGGAGGTACTTACGGGCAGGCTGATTAGCTGCGGAGGCAAAAATCAGTTTGTGTGCACAGACAGGGAGAGGAGAGCCAAGGCTTAATTCAGTTTCCCTATTTGTTCTGAACCTTGTTAATAGTTCTACACCTAACGCGGCATCTATCACTGAAGCACCACGAGGTATTTTTGTAAAAAGATGACTACTTATTATTCCTTGTGAACAGATAGCAGCATAAAGAAAAAAACGAGGTTAACTGACTTGACCCACAGAAGCGATCAAGTCCATAGCGGTTGTATTGATTCCCCATTGCCTTCTCCAGCTTTCCCTCCATTTTGCTTTAGCTCTTTTGTTTTCAGGAATTAGGATTCATCTTTCATCACTTGAAATTTAAAGACCTTTATCTTGGAATAACCTCATTAAGTAGGACAAGTCCTGCAGACTCTCATTACACAGCGGTGCCATCCCTTTCCTGGGCTGCTTTACCACACACGACAGGCTGGGCGCCTTCTGGCCTTGCAGGGAACCTTCGTTATGTTTCAACGGGAAAGCTGAAATTGCAGAGTTGCGTGTTAAGAGATATTAACAGTATGCTAATTACTGGCTAGTAAACACAGGGGCCATGTGACTTTGTCCATAGCCCATTTTACAGCCTGGCGTCGCTGCGGTGGGGGCCTGAGGGCGAAGGACCAAAGGCCACCTCTGGTGGTCGAGCTCGGGTCCGTTCCCCGTGCCAGCTGGATCCAGCCGAGGCTCAACCCTCAAGCGTTCAGTTCCACTTTTCTTATTACTTCCACGATTTCAGGCCCGTTAGTAATTCTGAACACTTCCATTTGTCTACAGAAGGCCTCTGGCCTCTGTTTCCTGAGGGGAAATAATTTCATCTGCCCTGGACTGTCCTTGGTTACAAATACCAGGAAAAGCCGAGGAATCAGCACTCTGGTGCATGTCTGAGTCCCCCAAACAGAGCAAATGCTTTGCTCCCTAGGAGGAAGCAAGCCTATTTTCGAAGCCTTACCAAAGAAATGGAACAATGAAATGATCATCCACTTAATTTGGGTTTTTTTTTCTCCTTCCTATTGATGCTTTACACTATGCTACTTGTTTTTCATCTGCAGCAATACCGTGGCTTGAAGGACCATTCTACCACAGCCCCGAAATCCGTTCCCTACGCAGTACACTGTACGGATCTTCCATTTAACGGGTACTCCCACTTCTGTTGCACTGCCCCCAAGACTCAGCATTTTTCATTTGTCTGCATTAAAAGTGCATTCTGCATTTACTGGCCTCAAACAGACTCAAGCCCTTCTACAGGGGGAAGCATCGCTGCCTCTTTGCTCAATACATTCTCTGCTTTCAGAAAAAATAAGCTAAAACACAGACAGTTCCCATACATACACAAGACTACTGGAAAAAGAAATTCTCAAGAGCATCTACATAACTTAAAATCCTAAAGCATACAAGTACTTTTGAAACATCATGCGCAAAAAGCCTGAATTCAGAAGTGCTAAAGAAATAGTAGTTATGATGCTTGACACTTTGGGAAAAGAAAAAAAAAATCCAGTTAATATTTAGCCTAAGACACAGTTTAGTAACCTAACTTCTGGCCTTATCCCTGAAATTGTCAGCGAATCTCTTCAGAAATGTATTCTTTTTTAAAAAGTAAATCAATGTTATACCAGATCCTAAGTTGGTTTGGAAGTTCAGGAGTATAATCCTATATCTTTATTTAAATTTATTTTTATTATTACTATCATTAGTCTTTTTTATGCAGTAGCATCAAGGAGCCTTGGGGACTCCGAGACCAGGGACACCTTGTGCCAGCTCCTGTACATCAGTGGCGGGAGGCTGTCCCAACCCCCTGTTTATTACAGAGAAGGTTTGAGAGGGAACCCACAAGAGTGGAACCCACAAGAGACATTCCCTGAGCCGCAGCCTGTATGCTAAAAAGGCAACACAAAGAACATCAGCATTTTGTTTTCCAACTGATTCACGCAGAGGATTTGTGCGCCTAGCGAAGACCCATGACACAGTTACACTGCTCTCATCTATGTACGACCTCAAGAAAGCATCTGAACTGCAGTTACACACCTGGAAAAGCTCATTTGACAGAACCTTCTCTGGAGTAGCTTCCCCGAGGTGACAGAGCTCGGCATGGGAGCCCAGCTCAACCGATTTCTATTTTTTCCCCTGTGTGATGATCTTTAAGACTTTCAGGAAGTAGAAGGCAAAAAGAAATGCACTTTATTTCACTTCCTCAAACAAAATCTGGCTTTCACCCCCCTGCCTGGCTAAGAGGATTCATCATTTAGAAACTAAGAAGAACTCCGTAGTTGCATCCCAGTTTGCCACTTCAAAAACGTAGCACAAGTACACTCCATCCAATCAAGATCCATTGCCTCCCACGGCAGCAATACCTTTGAAGAATCCTAAGTTAGTTAAAACCCACATCAAAAACCCACGTTGGCCATCTCTAATCAAATTACACTTTTCAAGCTGTTCACTTCCCAAACCCCATAAAATTGTTTCTAATATTTTTCCCACAACTGGTGTTAAACCATAATTGCTTGCTGTATCTTTTTGCCCCTCTTGAATAATTGGTGTTAGATTTGCCACTTTATAGTCCTTGGGAATGTGACCTGTCATTATAAAGCTTCTAAAAATATCAGTTAACACTTTACAATTTTCTCTCCTTTATTTCCTTCTGCAGCAATGGATGTACCCTCCCTGGACCAGATACCTGATCTGCCTTTGAGCGTAAAACCTTTCAGCAATAATTTTTGCAGGCATTTGCGCAGTAACACCTTTAACATGCCTGGGAATAGAAAGTCAGGTCTTTAAGTGATGTAAACTGGCATAGCTCCGCTGGTTTTGATAGTTGCCTCAGTTTACACCAGTTGGAGAGTTCACTAAGAATTTCTATACTTCATTTAAAAGCTTGAACTCATTTCTCATTATTTAAAAGAAAATACTTAACTTGAATACTTCACAGAAAATCAAACTCATTCAATAAGAACAGCTGTTATTAAACAACAGATTTTCTGTCTGACTTGAGAATGTATTTCAGGACATGTCTGATATAATGTCCAGTTGAAACTATCAATACACTTAACTGTCTCCCTGAACTGGACCCGCAGTTTATAAGCTCAGTGCCTCATCTTTCAACGTGCCAAGAAACCCCATTTCCAATGGCAGCGGTGCAGCTAGGGGGTGCAGACGGCAGGGGTTTGGCAGCAATAGCCATATAGGATAGGCTACAGCTCCTACAGGATAGGTTATATGCTGGGTATACACAGGGAGACAAGGAATTTGAATACAGAACATTTTCTGAAAGCCCAGGTATTTCCTAGTGCAATCACAAACTATCATCTTAGCCTTTTCCCTCCCCTCAGCAGGTTTGTACAGATTCTCAGCAGCGGCTGGCACTCTGATTCCTCTCTCCGAAATCCCTGAACGGCAGCCATTGTTGTTATTTATAGTGCTGTAACACATAGAACCCTGTTGCTCTAGCAAGCAGTCTCTTTGCAGGCTTATTCTCTGACATCCCAAGCCACACTGTCCAACTAGAATGTTAGAAGCGTGTTTCTTGACCAAGGACTGCCCGAGCTCTATAAAAAGAAGGACGTATGCCTCAGCAGTCTTAGACTTTGTATGTTCTTCCTTGCCAGCACAGCCCCAAGTGGTCCTAGCACAGCCTCATCTCATAGTTTGAGCGCAGGAATCATACCAACACTCTCATACGATAAGCCCAGGTCTCAAGAGGAAGGGAGGAAGGAGAGAGAGTCGCCTATATTCAGTATTGTTGCTAAAACTCCGCAGTAGGTTGACCCCATGGCCTTTTCCAACAATCTTTAATACCCAGTGTTACATGATTCCTAACGGCACTTTTTTGGCGCTGGACAGGGCAGAGGTCAAGGTCTGGAATGTCACCAGGGCTGCTACTTACCGAGTAAAGACAATTAGACGATTGTCTAGACAACCGAGCTTTGTGCTGTGTGTGATAAGCATGCAATCAGCTCTCGGAGGTGATATAAACAAGCTGCCCAGCCACCGCGTTTCCCTTTTCAGCCTCCTCCTTCCTTTTCTGGGGATCTCTTGTGTTCTTCCTCTGTATGTGCTGTTCTCCACAACTCTCCTTCTCCGCATCTGGCGGCTCCAGTGTTCGAAACAAGCCAGCTGTGGACACTACAGTTGCAGAACACAGAAAGTACTTAAGCCACTGGGACAAAGAGCTAGACTACTGTAATTCTCTAAGCTTAGGGTTTGGCCATTTACAGCTATTATACATATTATAATGTTATTTATGCAAAATACAGCATCAGCAATAGGACAGATTAAGAACTCCTAATCCTAACCTAACGGCCATTCTCTGATAGACGCACATATCTAAGAACTGTGGATTCAGCCACTTAGAGAAAGGAACTGAAACTGCATTCCCAAAGCCCAGAAAAGCACCTTAGGCCACCGAGTTATTGCATTTAAAAAACCCAAACAAACCAAAACCGGTCAGCCAAACCATTATTCCCCAGCTTCTCAGGCTACTTCTCAAACCTAAAAATACATGCTTAAGATGATCCAACTCCCATCTATTACTTGCTGGAGGTAAGAAAAAAATATCACCATGGTTTATTCTACTGCAAAATACTGATAATGACATCTTACACTTCTGTTAACACCTCTAATTCCAATGATCTCAAAGTATTTTATTGTGGCCCTAGTTCACCAAACAATGTAATCACAGAATTAAAATCCCATTTACTCTAAGAGAATGTGCTCAAGTGCTTTGCTGAACTGGGGACTAAACTATTAAAATTTACATGCCTGTAAGGCAGAAATTATCTATCCCGTTTCGCAGATGAGAAGAAAATGAGCCTTGCAGAGAAACTCACTTAGACTTACACTTTGTGATTCTAGGTATGTCCAAATCAAACAGAGGGATGCGCAAGAATCCAAAAACAACAGACCAGAGGCAGACCCTCTTTTAAAGACTCTTATATTTTCATCCGTGTGCCACAGAGACCAGACTCGCATGCATGAGAAGAAACAAGAGCATATGGGAGATGAGTGTATCAGCACTGAATATATATGGTCTAGAGAAATTTTCTTAATTGTTCTTTTCCCTCAAAACAGGCACCCAGTTCTGGTTTTAGACTTGGCAAACTGGCATGAACTCAACATGTTAAATCCAAATCTTGCCTCTGGGTTCACAAAAGGATTTCTGGAAATATGAGCCTTTTCAAGCTCTAAGGTCTGCAGGAAAACCCTTGTGGATGTCTGTCTTTAGACAGAGCTGTTTTATAGGACCTTCTCAAGCAGAACTTGCAACACACAATGTCCTGGGAATCCTTCCCCCACATTTCTAAGTGGGACTTTGGAAGAAATGTGCCTCAGGAGAATCCTCATTGTGGTTTACACTGAACCCACCCACGTGTAAAGGGAGGTATTTTTCAGCCCCATACTGTGTAGATACAATCAATAAAGCTCACAGTTCACTCTCTCACTATCCATTCTCACCGCCTTGATTTAAAGAGCTCCCAATAACTTGGGACATAACAGCAAACTTCACACAGAGTGAACATTAAGTGAGGGCAAATTCCCTCTTACATCACCCAACGGCTGACTATATCCCAGTTAAGAGAATATCCAGGACGTGTTTTATTTACATTCCTCAAATAAGGCACTTGGGCTTTTGGGTTTTTGTGGGCTTTTTTTTAAACCAACATTTGTCAGATGAGTTTGTCTGAAAATTTCTTGTAAAGCCCTGAACAAGTTCTGCTGAGCAAAGCCAGGTCTGCATTTACTATTCTCCCAGCTTCCAAGGCACCTTCGTGCACTATAATCGCTCCGTGATAGAGCAATGATATAAAACTGAGGGAAATGAATCAAGGCTGTTAGTATCCAAACTATTAAATGTAAAACTTCTGTTTGTGAGCCTCAGAGGCTTCTTAAAGTGTAAGGAACGTCATCAGTCTATCCAGACTAGGAACTGAGTTGTTTAAAGTTTGATTTAGCACAGTTTCTTTTAGGTTCAGAGCCACTTAAGATAAAGTCCCGCCTCGCATGAAGTTAGACGTTCTATTAAAATTGGGAAAGAATGGCCTACTTGAAAAAACATCTGTTCGAATATTCTTGGTTGTCTAGACCATTGATAGATTCAGATCAAGAGGAGTCCAACAAATATTAATTAAAGGCTTGCTAAAGACAGAGAGGAACGTAGATATAGGATAAGTTACTTTATCCACCTCTCTGAGAAAAGCTAAATAAGTCCATTCCAAGTTCTGGGTTTCCACTGGCACAGTGCTTCCAGTGCCACACTATCTAGCAGTTACTTCTAAGATTTCAATGAAGTAGTAACATGAAAGAGATATATAAACTCCACTGTCTCCAGTAAAGTTTCAAGACGTGATACTCAGCATGATTAAAATATTTTGTAGCTTCTTCTAGGTGCATATCCACACATTTCTGTGCCCAATTAGGCTTTGTTCTTCTGGTTCTGGTTAATAAGAACTCTAAAATTATTGCTACTGTGGGGATTATGAAATTTTCTTTCTTAAATATTAAGAGGAACGGAAAATTTACACATGCTCAATTTGATCCTTTTTAGTTTGCAAGTAATTTATCGATAGAAATCACTGTCAGAAGATAAAAAAGAGGAGAAAAAGAACATTTAAATAGAAGACAATAAATATCTGCACTTATGTACAGTAATACAGGAGAGCAAGCTCTGAAAGTGCCCTCCCCTGGGCTCTTCCAGGTTTTACAGATGTGAGCCAGCCCGGGGATGGGGAGAGAACACAAACACTGGTTACCATTTGGTTTAGATTGGCTACAAAATCTGTCTCATAAGCACAGTCCCAAACTGCACATTGCTACCGACAAAGGGAAGCATCTTTTAGCACAATGGTCCTCACCCCTCTCTGTAGATCCAGCTGAACGGGAAAGAATACTCGCAGGTCCTAGCCAGAGAGAGCCTACCGCTCTCTCCAGTCCTGGAGGTGTAGGTAAGTAATTGGGGTGTTCAGGACATTGCCCCCCCTTAGCTGTTTGCAATAGCATGCTTGAGGCAGACTATCCACACAGCCCTACAACAGCCCTTGCTTTGATGAGATTGGGGGAGAATTTAACAATAGGATACTCTCTGTACTGGAGCTGGAGCAGCTGCAGTTCTATCCGGCCCGAATGATCCTGGGAGTCAAAAGACCTAGGCAGAGACTGTCTTTTTTTCTCCTAAAATGCCCGATGCAATCTACTCCACGAGTAATTTCTACTGCATTATAAACAAACAATAAAAGATGAATGTTTGTACAGCCTGTGCAGGCTTGATAGCAACTAGCGACAGTAAGTGAAAACCTTAGCGTATATTGCTGCTTCTGTAATATGCGCTAAATCAACTTCCACTGGTAGCGATTCTCCTGCAGAAAGAGGGCCCTTCCTCCTTCCTTCATATAATTTGACCCCCAGGGCATAAGAGCTTTCTCCTCTGCAGCTCTTGCCCAACAGTGCATCTTCTTTGCATCTCTTTTCCCCTTCAACTCATTCACACTCTCTTCTAAACTCAGCTGGAAGCATCTCTTTTCCCCCTTGCCCATGACTCTTAATTTCTCTCTCCCTTGGCAGTTATTTAACTCATTAACTGAATTAATTTTAACCCTAAAGCACTTTGGGTGAATAGATTTTATGAAAGATCTGACACAAAATAAAGTCTTGGGGGCCTTATGCCACTGTAGGTGCACAAAGGAGCCTTAGTGTAACTGAGAATCAGACCCTTATTTCACAGATTCTACATGGAGTTTAATCTCAGTGCGACTCACAGATTCCATTTAATGATAAAGTGGCTCTTTGATTGATAAAGGTCCCATGCCTCTGATGCAGACTAAATAGCCAAGCATCCTCAACAGTGGAAAAATTATTCTTGGATCTGTATGAAACAAGACTCTCCATCATTTTCCCACACATGCTTCTTACAAAAATTCCTTCTCATTTTAGAATGCTGTTTTATTAGGAAATATTAAGAGCCAAGTAGACTCCAACACAGAGGTTTTGCCTTTTGCTCTAAGAGGTGGCTGTTTGGCAGGGGAAAAAAACAAAAAGTCGACATAGAAATAACATGGAAGTTGCCCCACAGTATGTTTATTTTGCTAGGTGCACTGATGGCTTTGAAAATCAGTTAAGTTTCTCTTTCAGGTCAATTAAACTTTTGTTCAGCAAAATTGCACTGGAGACAAGAGTCTACGAACATGAGGTATTGATTGTAACCTGCTAGCACCCAAAAAGGGGCATTTTCAGCTGGCTGTGCCTAAGTGGTTTCTGAGCCTACAATTTTCCACATAAATGCTCGGAAAAGGAGGAGGGGAGCCTGCAGAGGCACCAGAACTATGCTCAGAACACCCAGGGGGAATTATGGCCCTTCAGCACAGTTACACTCCATAGACTATCACACAGTTCCTCACTCACATCTTCACGGGATTCATATTATCTACACTCAGATACATATACACATACGTGTATATCTCTCTCTAAAATTGCCGATAATTCTACCATGAATATTACTGTCCACCTCTGCTCTTTAGCACTGCGAAACTCCGTACAGCAAGACCATCCTCGACAGAACCAGACAATTTTCAATGCAGCACCGATTCCTGCAGCATGCTGTCTGGGTCCATCACAAATCTCAACTTTAAAGAGCACTTCTTCACCAATAAAACTCCATCAAAGAGCATGCGTTGGAGAACAACAGGACAAAAAGTGGCCCTTCGAATCCTGCTGTTTCCCATCACTGCCACCGACTTGCTGAATAACCTTGAGCACGTCACTTCCCAAGTCCGCTTTTCTCCCCAGCGCTTTCCTGCTCAGACCATCAGCTACTTGGGACAGGGACACTGTATGTGAGAGGTACACCGGCTTAACGTTCTCATGTCTCCGCAGCTGAAGAGTATATTGTTACCATAAACATACATACAAGCACACAAAGAGATTGGAATGGGCTTTCAGACATTAATACCGGGGAAAATAGTCCTGGCTGACTACTATCCTGTTCACTGAAAGGAAGAGCAGCATCTGTTTGAAGAGCCAATCTGGCACACGAATGCCTCAGCCCATTTTTATTACAATATACTTATTTCAGTATATTTGAAAGTTTCATCAACTTCTGTAGCAGGATCACTCTGTTGATGGACTGAGGAAAAAGGAAAAAAAAAAGGAGGAGGTGGTAGAAGGGGAAAAAAGGGAACCTGTCTGCCACTGCTGCTAGTTTCTCCATTAGAGATACTCACACACGATAATCACGGGCACTAAAGAACTTGCTCTGATCTTCTCTGAACAGATGACCTCGCAGCTCTTTCCTCATCTGTAATTTCTAGATTTCAGCTGATTTAAAAGACTGCTAGGAAACAAAACACTGTTCACAGATCAGTGCCAAAGAGAAGCCCTTGTATCAGGAACACGTCTGTCTGTTTCTGATACATGAAGTAAATTGACCCCAAATACAGCCCTAGACTTGTTAGTCGTTTTCCCTCAAAGCAGTAAATAAGGAGCAGGGCTGCGAAGCTAAGCCAAACTAATTTGGCCAGTTATTATTTGACTGAAAGGTGATACCGAACGTTTAAATGGTTTATCCCCTTCTTGTTAGTGGCATCATTCAATCAGGACTACTAAGCCTCCAAGTGAACGGATTGCAACTACCGAGGGAATTACTCACTCCAACCAGGAAATGTGGGGTTTGTTAGTTCAAACAGCATCTGTAGGAAGCTGGTAAACAACAGCTGAGATGATGAAAGATCACATCAACTCCTTGCTTTGAAGTAAAAGATATTAAAACCACGAGCGTACAAGTTCTTATTATAGCTTAGCCCCCCCTGCATGCTGATCCCCAAGAACCTGGCATGGTTGTTCTTGCTGCATAACAAGCTGTATAATAAAAGTCCATAAAAATATCAACGAGGCACTTGAAAGTGACATGAAAAAGCGACGGAGGCCTATTTCTGGTGATGCTGCCATTAAAGGCAATTTGTTATTTTATGCCTGGAATGAAATCAAACATTCTTCCAGACCCAGAGTGACATTTTTAGTCTCAGAAACTTAAGATACGTTGTCACCTGGATGGGCACATTATGAATACTCAGAGGCAGAACCATTAGCATCATTTGTTCATGGAGTGTATGTCAGGCGATTTGCAAATGAGCACAAGGACGAGGGGTCATATTTTAACAGCAGACTCAGAAGGCATTGAAGTGTGAATTCTCCCATTTGCAAAGTTAGTTAGATATTTGTTGTTAACTGCAAAAGTACAAAAACAAGTTAGGTGTCTCCATCCCTCAGCATATTAACGGACTGCAGATTAAATGCCCACAATGCTTTTGAAAAAGCAATGGGCACAGCTGCTTCTGGAAGTTCTGTCCCGCTCCCAGCACACTACCTGCCAGCACTGAGACTCAGAGCACGTGCATCTGACATTCCTGTTACTGTCAGCTTCTATCGTCTTAGTCCACTCCAACCATAGAGAAAAATCTCCTCACTTACTCCTTACCCAACATCTGCTTTCTCCATCTCTTCTAAATCCCCTCAAAGGTTCGTATTGTACTTCCATTTTCTTTCCCTGCCAGTTATCTCTCCATCTTGCTTTTTCCTCTGAGCTAATTAATCCTATCATGTTTTTCACCCTTAACAAAAATGGCATCTATAGGATCCAGTCGATAAGGCACGGGACTGGGACAGTAGAGACCCAGGCTTTAGTTCCAGGTCTCCAGTGGTCCTACAGTGCAGTCATTTCTCTAAGCCATTCCTGGATAAAATAAGGGTAACAATTTACATTTTCATTTGCAAAATGCTTTGAGATGTCTACATGAAAAGAGCCAAACAGCAAGCATGAATAATATATGAGAGCTACAGGACAAGAGATGGGTTTTATTCCTGGTCCTAACATGCCGACTGAAATGTTTTTATCTATGTAAATATTTTCCCACAATAAATAATAGTTAATAACAGCCTTTTCCCTTATTTTTTTTTAAAGCCTTGAGCTTTAAAAATTAAAAATTGCCTGGTCAGGAAGATCTCTAAAAACCATAACCGTGACAATGTGGACTCTCTTTCCAGAGCCTCACACTCCCCCGCCATCTCCCCTCCCCCAGAAAGGCACCCTAGATTAATTAGGTACTTGCCTAACCATGCCTTTATATGTATTAGAGTAAAAAAAGCCCATGCAGTCGAACTTAAACTAGTCATGTCCGTATGTCAGAAGATGCCTGAAAGTTGAAATACTCAGAGGTATTTTGCCATCTAATTTGTTTGATTAGGTGCCTTTCAGCACATTTAAATACATTTATTTGGGATGCCATACAGCTTACAGAGACTAACAAAGTGCTTTTGGGTACCACAGATCCAGCTTCCGCAGAAAATAAACAAACATCTTGACCTTACAATAAACCCTGCATCAGCAGCTTTATGTCTTCAGTATAGCAGTGTTTATGACATTAAAATCTTAACTGCTGTTCCCAAATGAAGGAATGCTAAAGGATATGAATCCAAGTGTGAAACTACATCTCAGAGACACCATGTCAAACCAATATCTTTCAGAAGATGAAATCTTCACAGAGTCTTCCTAGCCCTTCAAAATGATGGTCAAACAACGGCAACCCATTGTCAGTGCACGGTCCCGTCCACCCCTGACATCTTTGGGCAGCTGCCCTCACAGAAACAGAGTTCAGATCCAAAAGCAGCAGATGCTCCAGATGCTCCATACAGCCATCTAGGGTCCTCGTTCCTCCTGTTTTTTCATGCAAGATAGTGATGACAGGCTCTAGAACCTCGAGAACAAAGCCCCAAGATAGATGGGACATGCAGCCAGACATCGCTGCTCACCTTCCCCTCTGTCCCCTCCCTTTATGGAGGCTATAAACTATCACATTCATGTGCCAAATGACTATACGTAAACAGGAGCCACTGCCTGGCATCAGGTAATGGATTACTAATTACTGGTGATAGATGTACTCAGTGTCTTTCCCTCAGTTTCCACTTCTAGGGGGAAAACTGTACGCTTGTTGAGTAAACCAAGCGGCTGTGGCACAGCCTGCCTTTTGCTACAGACAAAGCTGAGCACAAATAGGTCCAGATTTGGCCTGTCAGTCAAGAGCACTTGTTCCCAGGGCTGGGTAGAAAACCGGGACCTGAGGACTCTGGATAGCCCTCACCTAAGCACTGTTGTTAGTCTACAAGATCATCTCTTTCTTTTTGCAGCACGAGCTGCTGGGTCTGATTCAATCAGCTTTGAAATGTAAAATGTGAAAACAAATCTGTTCAGGTTCTTTCTCTCTGATTACCAGACTTAGCACCTTTGCAGAATGAGCACGGAGAGAAACACACGCTCCGCAAATGAATTAATTAGATCCCATGAAAGAACATGTAGACTTGGAGGAGTGTCTTACCGAGCAGTTTCCAAAGTAACAATTGGTGAAAAAAAATTAAATTGCATTCCCCAGTGCCCTAAATATGACAGATTAGAACAACCAGGGTAGAGAGAAACATACATGTGTTAGGAGTGATACACTGATCAACATGAACGCACATCTATTTGAAATGATTGTACAGTCAGCTGTCAGAACATG
>NW_009648234.1:892980-895351 GCF_000708025.1 Charadrius vociferus | reverse complement strand
ATGGGGCTACAAGTAATGCAATAAAAAAAAAATTCAAGTTTCATTTGACTCTTGTTGCACCGTACACCAGAGCAGCATGCTTTACAAGGCTACCAGAGTGAAATAAAAAGTAAGACTTCCTGTATGTCTGCTCCACTTCTCAGGTTATGAGGCAGAGGGAAAAAAAATAAATCAGTAATTGCATTACATATAAATGTGAAAACAATTTTAGAACTCCCTGGTCTTGTATCAACATGCATGCATATGTCTTTTACCAGCTCTGAACTGCACATTATCATAACACATAAGAGCAACGATAAAGGAAAGGGTTATACTCCACAGTTCTATGTTAGCCTGTTTATGTCCATGCATTTGCAGAATTACTCTTTTTCCCTTGAGATGTGTATGGGGATGCTGAGGGCTCTACAGCTTGTTTTATTTTGCAAGGCATAGCAAAGTAAAAATCTAGGACCATCTCCCTTAGCGCTGCTCCCCTACAAAGTCACAGAGCGCAACGGGAGGAGGAATATAACACGTACGCTACAGTAGTGACAAACGTAGACATCGTACCAGTTCACGATGGCTGTGTTATATTGCTGTGGTGTTACATTACTGCAGAAAGTACGACAGAGAAAGAGGAAAATGCTCAGATATGTGTATTTCATTAAACCAATCAAAAGGAAAGCCAAATTCTAGGTGTCTGACATACAGACTTGCACCAAAATAACTGAATGGGTTTAAAATCCATTCAATTGTATTGTTATTTCAGTGCTAATCTATCTACATAAACCAGACCCGTATTCTACTATTTCCATCAACAACAGAACATACGCTCCACCAAGAAAAAAGAAAATCAATACTATGCAATTAAAAATATTTCTTCTAAGTAGCAGCAACCTGTCTTTTCCATTGGCAAAGACAGCCAAAAGCTTGTATAGTACATACATAACAAAAATAAACCCGGGTGGACGTCCTCCTCAAGCATTCATAAGGAAGCCCTGGGGAGCTGAGTGCCACTTGAGGGAGAAACAAAGCACTTACCTCAGTGTAATGCATTGCCAGAAACCATTTAAAAAAAAAAAAAAACAACAACAAAAAAATCCCAACCAGCAACCCAGAGCACAACTATTTGCCCTGCCTGCTGCATATGGCCCTGCGCTCCAGCTATATCTATGTAGCAGTAAAGCTCTTTGAAAGAGGACTGAAATTCAACAGTTGTATTAATTAATACATTGAATAGTACGTGCACTGCCAACAGAGTGGGTTTGGTTCTTACTCCGTAAGGAAGTCCTTGCAGCCAGACCTTGTGCAAACTCACTGTTACTCGCAGGGATCTGCAGAAGTCCCTGGATGAGCCCAGGAGCCTGCAGAGTTATTTCTTGGATTTTTAAGTCAGCAAGTACCATCATATCATTTAGCCCAGTATTCTGCATAGTACAGGCTACAGAATTTCACCAACTGCCCTTGCACCGAGCTCACCAATTCTTGCTTCGTTAACGTACATTTTCCAAAAAGGCACTCGGTCAAACCACGGAGGAGAGGAAAGATGGAGATTCCATCACACACTTTGTCCCAGTGGTCAAAAGCTAAGTTTTAACAGCACTAAGCTTCAGCCGAAATGATGACAAAATAATATTGTAAAAGAACATAATTTTGTTGCAATCTGCTCTCTATGTCCCAAAAACATTAAGAAGATAAGCTTTTCTGAGACAACTATGCTTTTTCAGGTTGAAAGAAGGGAAGAATTAGAAAGCAGAACACGGGATATCACAACAAAAACATATGTGATATTTGTAATAAGCTGCAGTTCGATATTCTCCTGTTCTTTTACACTGTGCTTTCATTTCTGCAGTCAATTAATCTCAGATCCTACCGGATGAGAACAGCAGTCCATTCAATCTGCTCTCCTGTCTCTGGATGTGGCTTATCATAGGTACTGCGAAGGAATTTTCAATACAATCACTAATATTTGCACACACTCTAGAGTGATTTTCTTCCCAAAATCTTTATCCCTTCTCACCCCCCTCTCATTCTTTAACACTTCTACTCTT
Organism: Charadrius vociferus; assembly: GCF_000708025.1. Lineage (NCBI taxonomy): Eukaryota > Metazoa > Chordata > Aves > Charadriiformes > Charadriidae > Charadrius > Charadrius vociferus. Next base: position 893,321 of record NW_009648234.1, on the reverse strand, counting down.
CATGTCATATCTAAAATTAAAAAAATACACAGTGACAAATTTAAGTATCCGATCCAAAGACAAAAAAGGCTTCCCTGACGGTGCCATACCTTTAGTTCTGGGAAGTTGCTAGTACTGGATTTAGCAAACATTTTTTGTATGAAGATCTGAAGGGGGATACATTAAAAGCCCTAGTCTTGAGGAGCTCAGAAACCACACAAAACGAAGAGAGCGTTTTATTCCTAAGGAGACAGTAGAAGATCAACAGGCAAACTAAGCTGGACTTGAACTTGAAACATCATAGACCGCTTGGGTGCCAAAGGAGACAGTCTGAACACTGTCCAGAATGCTTAAGGCTCTGA
>NW_009648234.1:862750-892925 GCF_000708025.1 Charadrius vociferus | reverse complement strand
ATGTGAGTTGCCCAAAGGGACACAGGAAGTTTATGGCAGAGCTGAGAACTAACCCAGATCTCCACACTTTCCATTTAACCATATGTCCATCTGTCCTTATAAATTTTTCTGTATTCTTTTTAAAAGCGATTCCCCCCACCTCTTCCCCTCCTAGGAAGAAGTAGATGGCACTTTAACTCTCCTAGCTGCGCTCTGTCAGCTCTCACTGCCACTTGGGATGTGCTGTCGCTTCCATGGAAACAGAATCGTGAATCTTTTTCCCAGGAAATGCCTCCAAACTGCCTTCATTTTGTTTTGTTGTTGTTTCTAGGCAAGCCTGTGTGCGCATGTGCACGCTGAGGCCGTGGGACTTTTGCTGCTATTTAACGTTGAAACACCCTTTTGGAAACCAAATTAAGTGCAACATTAATATAAGTGTACAATGTTCTCTCTTTTTTTTCAAAGGATTTCCCCTCTTCTGCCTGGGACTTCTTTGCCAACATTGGTCTTGCAGTTTGGATGGCAGGTGGGCATTAAAATATTCACCAATTTTTCTGCATCTGTCACGGTCAAGGAAAGACAGTTCTGTTGCAATGAAAGAGAAGGGGAATCTCTACCCCACCAGGTCGGGTTACCACTATGCAGTTCACTCTGAACTCTGACATTAACATGGCACGTGCTATCCACCGCCTTGGTCAACGCTGGGGATTGGACTGGAACAGAAGACTTGACAGTCTACAGCCTGGGCTGCCAAGCCGGATCCTACCACTCGAAGTTGGGAAAGATCAGCATCACATACTGAATCAAGCCTAGACGAGGCGATATAATGCACACTGACAGTGATTTGCAGCCAGGCAGGTCCTCTTGTACCTGAGGAGAAATTTAAGAGGAAAGAAGTCCATAGAGAAGACTGCAGAGCATATCAAGTCACACTCTTGCAGAGATAACGATCAGCTTTTCCCATCCAATGCAGGTTTCTCTCCATCAATACCGCTATGCAAAGCTGCCAGCTCCGAGCCATGATTTACCTACCGGCTTTGCAGGACAGCAGTCTGAAACAGAGTGTGGGACTATGGAAATCTTCAACTCAGCTCCCCAGGAGTTCGTTGCAGAATAAGCAGAACACTACGCAGCACTATTGCTTGTATGGGGTCATCTTAAATTCTGCCTCATCTATCCTCTACTGGTTCTCTCATGATTTACTCTGTACAAGGGAGAACTACATGCATATTTTAATGTATCCCATAGTCATTACTATAACTGACAATTTTTTGTACTTGAAAAATGAAGGTTCAACTAAAATCTGTCAAAAATTTCTCAAAATTTGGTTTCAGACAGAATATTTTAAAACATTTCTTAGAAGTGAATATATTTTGAGTTTTCATACTGAAATTATATTTTGTTACCATATTTACTTCAGTTTAGCTTCTAAAACATGTAAAATGAAAACTATTTCATTTTAGCCAAAGAGCTTAAAATAAAAATTGCCAATTTTGTTTTGCTTTTTTTCAGAAAATGAAGCATCCACCCAAAGTCAAGAGTTTTTTTTTCTTTAGTTTTGCATTTTAGCCAGTCCATCGGTGTCTTTTGCTTTCTCTCTAAAACATCATTTATTCAAAAACTTTTAGCCAGGACCAAGTCATCACAAACAACTATAATTCAAGTGCTTTGGCTTAATTTTCTGCTGCTCTTCAACATGATAGAGGAGACAAAAATAAAAACTTTTCATTTACCACTAAGGTTCAGGAAAAAAAAACCCACCTGGTTTGCAGGGGCTGAAGAATTAAAGTAGGAGACAGGGGGCCCTTAACCTCTAGGTCACCCATCTGAATGCAGCCCAGTAGGTAAAAGAAAAAGCTGCCACCAGGTGATGACTGCTTGCAGGGTCGCTGTAAGGCGGTCAGCGTGCCGTACCGCACATCCCACTGGGTGCACAAACCCCACAAGGTACACTTGATAGCCACAGAGGTGATTTTCAGAGAGTTTACCTACTGATTCAGGGGACCAAAGCTACTATGTAGGCTTCTCCTTTTAGGAAGGAAGACAGAGCAGTAGAGGAAGTCTGCACTGCTGCCACTACTTCAGTCTCCAGTAAATGACAGCCATCAGAAGCCTTTAAAAAGGTGACATTTAACAGGGACCACTGTAGAGAAAGGTAGCATTTTGGTGGCAATTACACCAAACTGACTCAAGGCATTGGGATAACTGTGCAAGAGACTCTTAGTGAAGGCTGGGGCACTCGTCCTCCATACATCTCATGAGGAATAATCCCCTCCTGTCTCCTACTGCTCACCTTTCCACCTATTTAAAGTTAACTCTGTGGGGCACACGCTGAATGTAATTTCTCAAGAGCATGAGGCACTTGAAGGTAAGAAGTGCTCCTATTACAGACATCATCCAGAAATTCCAAGTTAATTCTAAAAACAGGCCTCAGCACAGGCATTTAGCAGAATTTCAAAATTCAGTGTGATACCAGCGCTCATGATGGCAGACTCCTGACCTTAAACAATTACACAGCATTTTCAACCAGTGCTCAGAGGAAACACAAACCAGCATAGCAACAGTAGTGACCAGGGTAAGACACATTCCTGGTAAGAGTGGTTTATGAAGCCAACTCAAATACGAAAAGGGTTAAGCTATTTGAGATGGTAAAGCTGTGTGTAACCGGGGCAGAGAAACTTCGCTCTGTCATGTCCTTGTACCAACTTGCAATGTAGAACAAACGATTTTGGCTGCAAAGGAGAATTCTCCCACTGTTATATCTGCAATGCTAGTGCAATCCGCAGAAACTGTGTTGGTTTCATGTATCATAACAGCCTGAGGGAAACTTTACTCTTTTTTTTTCCCACTCCTATCTCTTGCTATTTTTCCTCCATCCTGCAAACAATTAATTATAAAGCTACACCTAAATTATAAATTACCAACTTTAGGGGGAAAAAATTGACTTAAAATTCTGAAAGGCTGATATGTCAAGATCGGAGAGAAGCAGCTGTTTTGGAAATGTTGCCTTTTTCTTTGTTCCGAATGCTATTTAAACATTGGCAGGGGGCCTCATTAAAGATGAATCGATGAATTAGTAAGTAGTGTTGTAGCCAGAAGAGACAGCATGTGCTCCTGTGGTGAAAACAGATTTACACAAAAGAAGTGGGGGGGGGAAGAAAATACCCCATCTCAATGTGCAACAAAGTCAGTGTTTTACAATATTCTATCAGAGCTGCACCAATCCCAGGCAGGATCCATCAGAATTTCCAATATAAATTCATATTTGGGGATAGAAGTTGGAACTGGATGCAAAGTTTCCTCTGGGCTAAAATGTAATAGACAAGTTTTGAACCCTAGGGCATTTTAGTTACCAAAATGTTATGAAGTGTGAAATAATAATAATTAGGAATATAACATGGGAATCACAAAACACGAAGATATAATCCAGCTGAAAAAGCAAAGAGAGATATCAGATCAACCATCACAACTGATGTATGCATGCATTAATATGTTAATAGCACCTTACTTTTGGCACCAGACTTCAATGGAAGTCTTAGAAAAAAGGATCAGCTTTAGCCATGGAACTGCAGGGGGGTTTCACACAGGCCAGGATGACGAGGGTATAAATATCAAGGGACAGACCAAAAGTGGAACTGCTTATCAGACTCTGAAATGCAAAGAAGTCAGTGAAGACAAAAGACCTGTCACAGCTCCTGCCCTCAGCACGATACTTACTCTTTTGGCCTTTATCTCTTGCTCCAGCACCAGGAGATGTGAATTAGGAGCAAGGTAGCAGTTCCCCACCGTAGCAGTGAGAACGGCGCTTCCCACCACATGACGGAACATCCCTTTCACGTAACCCATTCACAGACACGTGCCCACCGCCTGATCCTGAGCGTACCACCAAACTGGACATCAGCCTTCTCATATGCCACCAGATGCCTTATTATCAGCTGAACAGAAAGTTGGGAGCAGGACTGCGGCTCTGATCTTAATAACAGAAACCAGATCCAAGCACCTCTTGAATTTTTTGCAAAACTCCCAAGATGACTTCTGAGGAACATTTTAAAGAAAAATACTTGCTCCTCTTTCCCATGCAGGCCTCCTACTGGGAGGCTTCTCAAGTATTTTGCCAATCAAAAACAAACCACAACAATTCAAAAGTTACTAGAAGTTGCATTTGCATTTTAAGTAAACGGAGAAGGCGGCACTTGCACAGCCCTACACGCTACATAACCCAGTCCTGTGTTCTTCTATGATCCTTTATTTTACCTCTGCCTAACATACAGAAGCATGAAAATTTAGCTGGTGTTTTTAGAAGACTACAGAAGGATAAGAGAGAAATAATCCATTATTATCACCTGCGAGCTGCTACTAACTATTCTCCCTTTGTGCTAGGCACTACACAGGCATAGGATAAATTAAACATGTACACAGCCCAGAGAATACTTTAAATAACTTAGACCGAAAAAAAAAATAAAAATCAGAGCAAATATAATCACTAAGTTCTGAAAATGGAGAATTGAGGCATGAAGAGGTTTTGTGATTTTCTCAAGGTCACCCTGGAAATCTCTAGCAAAGCCACAAGCTGAATCCAGACCTCTTATATTCAATGCCTTTTCATGTATGACCTATCTGGCAAATCACAAAATGAAGCAACATAAGCAACTACCAAGTAAAGATAAGATTTCTGAGTGACTTAAGTGGGTTTTTAACTCATATAGAAAATATATATATATTGCTCCAGCTTCCGAGACTCCGATTCATTTCACATCTCTCACTATTAATAAACCTCAAGAAGAGTCCTAAAAACTTCCAAGACATTAGTTGCACTTTTACAGTTACCAGAGGACCATTTATCCTACTTCGTTAAGTGTAAAGAGTCGAAATCTTCAACTACTTTAAGTTTTTATCCACATCAAGGATTTGGAGCAAAGAAAGATTAACATCATTTGTGTCTTGACTGCTACAAAGCTGGGCTTGCTCTCTTGTTTTGCCATTTTAAATCATTTACTGAATCAGATCTGGTTCAAAACACTTTGCATCTGATATATTTTGCTTTTTGCAGAATAAAAGTCTTAACCCTTCATGCTGAACACCGCCTAAATTACTGACCTTCACACAGGAGAAACAGCAGTAAAGTGACTGTGCGTTGGCACATGAGCATCCTGAGCTGGAACTAGGACATGAACAGAGAATGCCCAAATGCCACCAACTGAGACCTTTCCACTACCTCCTCCTGCTGCTCACTCAGAATCGCACAGCAGAGGAACATGCATGGTTTTTCACCTGAATTCTATCTCCCTCCTGTGCAGAGACACTATAAGAGAAATATATAGGAAAACAGAAAGTTCCTTACAAAAAAGTCAGCCCTGCTCTCTCACACCCAGGTGATAACAGCTAGCAGTCTATGCTAAAAAGAGAGAGTGAACAGTTTGATTTCCCTTTTAAAGCAACTTCTGAGATCTTTATGTCATTTTAAGTTTGTTATTAGAGATATTAAGAACAGATTTTTTTTTAATTAACTTTATGTCCCCTGACTCCTCCCCAACTGCCTCATGTACATTATTATTCACGTTGACTCCCTGTGACCGTGACCCAGATTCTCACCAACACAGAGATTTGATCAGGCAGAACTGAGACCATCAAGAAGCAAGATACGACTCCCCGATTCACACCGGGCAGCCACACCAGACCTAACTTGATGGCTTAAGTTAGAGCAACCCAGAGGATACTCTCACACATGCAATAAGACAATCAGTCTGATTGGACCCAACAGCACATGAAAATTAGGTGCCACCAGATTTTCTGTCTATCTTATAATGTGCACCTGTATAAGAACACATTCATTTAGAACCTCCCTCCATCAATAATTGTCATAGACAGGTAAAGTCCCATCACTTTGCGCCACTTGGGCAAAGTAAAATGGTAAAACATGGGAAAGTTTTACTGTTTGCTTCCATAATAAATAGCGGTTTATTCCTTAAAAATCAAACTAATTACTTGAAAAATAAAATAGCACTTAGTGTAAATAACTGGAATGACATTTGGGCCATAAATCACACTCTTATTTAAATGAACTACTAAAAAAATAGGCATGGGGAAAATTCTCCATCAGATTGTTTTCTAGCTCAGACTAAGAAGCACTAAGAGAAATGCCAAAGGTAAGATGAAATCTAAATTATTATAATTATTTAAATCAAGGGGATGAAAATGCTAAAAAAAAGGTTAAGAGAGAACAGCTAGAGAGAGCAATATAAACAATAAAAAAATGGATAGAGAAGTAATTTGGTATGTAATGCCAAAGAAATTTTAGGGTTACAGCCCAGAAATGGTTAACACATTCTTGCAGCAGAACACGTCTTAAAAATAAATAAATAAATGAATAAATCTTAGCTCACTATTCTTTCTAAACCGACATGGCTTCCATTCAAAATGTTTGTTTCATACCACTGCTGTTCTTCTGGCTTTTCTGTACTTTCTCTAGGTAGGGTCATAAAAAAAATATTGTACCTTAAAAAAAATGTACTTGAATCTATTGATTTCTGCTGTACTAAAGCCCCTGACATTCTGGCGCGATGAAGATATTGCTCTGGACCCTGTGTGCCTCCTCATACTTCTCCTCTGCTTATGAGGGTCTCTAAGGATGGTATTAAAGATATTGTAGTTCCCACTTTCCGACTCTGGGATATCAGCGAGATTCTCCTGTGTAAAGAATAATTATCAGCACTGCTGTTACCTCTAGTAAGTGTGTAATTACATGCTCTGTTTTGTGGGCTGTAGGCTGTGCAATTTTAAATTATACAGTAATGACAAATTCTCTCTTTTTCACCACCTTCTTCCAAATAATAATAATAATCATCATCAACATCATAATGAAAGAAAGAAAACCTTCTTCTCATGTTAGGATTAGCAGTTTGCATTTCGCTGTGGAATTATTTTTTTCTTTCAGACTGAAAGGAGCTTTGAAATCTAAAATTTCTGCTGAAAAATAGAAGAAGAAAGATAACAGAGGGAGAAAGGGAATGAATAAAAGCGCAGAGAGAGTGACTATAGAAGAAGCCTTAACACAGAGAGACCACGCAGGCATAGAAGAATATTTGATTCCATTCATCCAACAGAATTTGCCCTGCTTTTATTGGAAAGTCTGGTCAATAACAGCAGCACAATGCACACTGGAATCCTTTCCCAAAAATGGAAAGTATCTCTTCACAAGCCCCAAATTGAGATTTCTCCGCAGAAAGAAATCAGCACTCAGTGAAGGAAATTAGCCTGACCATGATAAACAACATGTAGTGCAAAGTGCGTGTAATCAGTTCAAGAGATCAGATGTCAGAGTGCTCCCTTGTCTGTCCCCTGATCATCACACCAATTAGCGATTAAATATTAAAACAAGACCACTATATATGTGCAGAGATTGCTAGAAGCTATTGTAAGTGTGCTTCTATGTCCATACAAAGGCAGAAGACACGTTCATTGGTATACTGAGTCTGTTCAGAAAGCAAGGATTAAACCAAAATGCATTTGCAGCCAGGCAAAAGCAACATTTATCTGTGCACGAGGGAGAACCTTTTCGTCATGAACTGAGAAGCTGATCTTCAGCTAGTTTATTTGTCTTCAAGAGAATTAAAACAGTTTATACTTCTTGAAAATTTGGTTCATCACGCTATTTTTATTTTTCTGCTCCTACTAAGGTTTACATATATTCATGTCCCATTTAGGGAATGTTTTATAGTGATTACTGGGGAGAAAAGCCCCAAAGGGACCTATATAAATACACCTCTAAAACCTATAGGATTTGAATTAGATCATTTCCATGGGTTATTTCAGGCATGGGGCTTGCCAGCAATCCCATGGAATTCAATGGTTTGGATACAATCCTCAATGAAATTCTATAGGAATGCCACAAAATAGAAAATTCAAAATGGAATTAGTTACTATTTGGGCTTCTTTTCCTTTATGTCCAACAGCAGGATGCTATTTTAACTCCCAATATCACAAGATGTAATCTCATATAACCACACCAACTGTTGCTATTTACAGTACCATTCCCAAGAAGAAAACACATAGGGTCAGGTCCTAAGAGCATAGAGGCGTTTCAGCAGCATTCTGCCAAGCTAGTCTTTCTACAATGGAAAACAATGGGTTAATCATTTGAAATTTGGGCTCGCAAGCTACTGAATACACTTTGGAAAAGGAAACTGGTAGTATTCTTGGCAGAACAACTTCTATCTGGAACCCCAGGTCTGCGTTTTACTGCAAGCAGTCAATAACACTAGAGGGATGAAAACAACTTGGGCTTTACTTCAACTCCATCCCTAACGTCCTGCTAGGAATTAATTCTTCCCCTGCAGTAGCACTGTGAGGCTCTGACTAGGTATCATCACCTCAGGCCACACGAAATAAACAAATGGCAAGAAAGATGAATGAAATACAGAGGGGGGAAAATAACTTTCCAGAGTCATGAGGAAATTGGTTATAGAACCAAACCTGGAATTCGAGATTCCTGGCTCTCAGCCAAGTGGTCTTTTGACTGGATTAACTAAGCTATCACAGGTTTTCCAGCTCCCAACGGGAGGACAATCCTGCCTGGAAACTGCTACAGCCAAAGGCTTGTTAGAAGACAGAGGTAGCTTTTATAGCTGTTCCATGTCACCTCTGAGGCACAAAGAGTAAGGTTAACAGAAGCCGTCCATTCATTGTCTTTTGGATCAATCTCAGTAGCTCGTTCCTCTCCCAGTTCTAAATTAAGCGTACCAAGCACATCATCAATATAAAACTTACCAGCTATACTCAATGGCAAGAGCTGAATCCCATTGTCGTGAGGCATTGACGGGGCACGTTTAACTGCTAGTAAAGAGCATATCAAGAACTAGACATTGCAGGTCACATATCTACTGGTCTGTACATGGGAAGACCTGAATGCAAGTTATGGCATAACTGACTTCCTTCACAACTTATTCTCCCCGAAAGTGAAGTTTCTGCCTAATAAACCATCTTATTAGAAGACTGTCTTCAAAGGCAGATTGCAACTCATGAAAAATCATTCTTCACATGTGCTACAGTATTTTTTGAGACAAAGACAACATCTCACAGACAAGAGAAAAAATAATTCTGCTCCTAAAATATATGGGTGTGCTCAGCTCATTCTAATTCAGCACTGGAAGCGATACCATTCCAATATCCCTATATGGGAGGTTTTCCCATAAATTCAAACATACTCACACTGCAAATGTTTTGTTATGTATGATTAACGGATAGACAGGAGACAGACTGAGCTGGCGCATCTCTTCAAAACAGTTGAAACCCCTTTGGCAATCAGACTGCCATTGAGAGTGAGATGTTGAAAGATGCTGAGCACGGTGGCCCCATTCCAGATCAGCAACTTGCATTTCGGCACCAGCACCCTCAGTGAGGTAGGACTGCTTTCAGTCCGCGGGTGAAAAAAAATATTATCTTTTCATTATATTTTTGTCTGTACAGAAAGTAGTGGAAAATTATTTCCTTTTACACTATTTCACATCCATCCCGTAGGATTTAATACAGGACTCCAGCAGGTTTCAACTAGGACTAAGAGATCTCTTTCTCATCCTCAGTTTTATAGCTCTTTTAGTCATTGTGTCAGAATACCACTGACATGGAAGGCAAAGAGGGCAGGGTTGGAGTCAACTCCCATTGGAAGTCAGCGAGATTTGGGGACTAACTTGCCTTGGAAAAAACCTCTCTGTTAACATCTGTGGGACTAGTTAGATGCTTATGTGCGTTACTGGATCAGACTCAAAAGACAAGAATCAAGCCCTAAAAGAACAAGGTGAGGGATATGCACGACTGGGACGTGAAAAATAGGAATTAAGTCAAGCATGCAAAATTGTCATTAAAATTTACCAGGCCAGGGACTAAATATATGTCTCTCCCTTACAAAGCCTCATGGAGAAAGTCTTATAAAAATTAATAGGCACTGAGTCAGTAGCAGTCTATAGGAATAAAACAGGGTGCCACAGAAATTACTCCAAAATCTACAAGGAATGGTGAAGTTTTAAATATGGTGGGTGTTTTTTTAAGGCTCATATTTTAAATTCCGCAATATAAATAAAAGCCTAAAAAAAGTCTAGAAGAGGAAATAATTTACAATTAAATGTCATGAAGATACAGGGGAAAAATGCTATTGTAATTGCCTTGAAAAAAAAAAAATTACTTGCCCATAGCTACTTGAATTTTACTCCTGAGTTACATCTCAGATGAATCTGAATGGTATTCTGCTGTTCTGGATAAAACCTTGAGGAATTCACTTAAATGGCATCTTTAAGCTATTAGTGTTATCTTGTTTCTTCTGTTCTGTGATACAGGAGAGGCTCTGCACACGCTTAAGAGCAGGCAGCTCAGACCCAGCAAAAAGTTAATGCTTCATAAGTTAGGGAATGAGACTGTGAGACAAATGGCCGAGATGCTTACCAAGGTGACGGGAAGCCTTAGTTCAAGGCCGCACCCTGCCGCGATTCCTATCCCTGCATTACAGAGGTGCTGTGAAGATAAACACAGCAAAGACTGGGTCATTTGGTTTACAGGTGACCACAGAAAGGGATTAAATTCTGCAAGAAAACAGATTCAGCTGCATAAATCAAACAGATTCATAAACAAGCAAAACTCATATCTCTTCAAGCTAAAATAAAGTTAAACCTTAAATTTCAGGGCATAACCTGACTTCCGCTGGACAGCTGAAGTTTAGAACTTGATCTGAAAGCCAGTATTGCATCTGTCCACGGCGCCCCTGAAACAAGGCCCAAGCGATTTGAAGACAGAAACACTGCTGTGCTCTTTTATATCCTGTACAGCACTATCTGCATTTGTGCTGCTTTGTCAACGTTACTTGTTTTATATTGATACATAAAAAGCTCCAAAGGCCAAGTCCAGCCTTGTGTAACAACATGCAGCATTACACAGCTCTCCAGGTGCACTGTGGGTTATTTCATCTTCCTCTGGAAGATTTTGATATTGAACACCGCCAGAAGCCATGGGCCTCCTGATCCAGCCTGGCCCACTATGGCAAATCAGACGGTTGCCACAATTTTTCCAACAGCAAAGAGACGTAGGTAAACAAACACCCCCACACTGTCACCATGAGGTAGGATAGACTCGTGCACTGCAAAGCTATGCAGCCTGTCCCATACGAACCCACTTCGTAACATAAAGCAGACAAGGTGCGACAAGTGCCCGAATGGATAGTGACTGTGAGATCAGATGCAGATCAAATACCTGCCTGGGTACCGTACGACACTACCCAGTGATAACTCCTGCTTTGCTGCCACTGAAGGTATTCTGTTCCCATAAGGGTAACACACATTGACAATAAAATAAACCTAATGCACTGCAATAGATGGCCACATCCTTTTCTACTCGGAGTTTAAGACAAAACCCCTGTGGTGCATTGTGAGAAAGCTGCCACGCCATGCAAATGGACAGCAGTATTATATGGAACACCCACCCCATGAGAGGTAGTTGTCTATTCCAGGCGTCATTTAAAAACTCTCTGGATGATGCCCTGGAAAAGAAATCTGCTGGGAGTAATGCTTCCTCAGAGGGAGGGATGGACCTGATTATCTAATAGGCATTTTCTATCTCTAATCATTAGGCTCGGGCAAGGGATAGGAGGGGATGGAGGGGACTGTAACAACAAACCAAAAACATTTTGGAAGATATTATCAAAGCATTTTTCTATACTATTACACAAGACTTTTCATGACCTTTACAAAGCAGGTTTCTGTCTAGCCCAGCATTAAAGTTTGTGCTTTCTGCCTGCCCACCATTCCAAGACGTTCTGTGGTCCAGCAAAGGGGACCCTGACTGAACCCCCCATCTGCTATCCGCCACCTTCAAAGGCAAAAATAACTGGATATTTCCTCTCCACACACCAGGAAACTCCATCCTCTGACGGAAAGCCATTTGGGTATGGGACTCTCTTCTTTTGCATACTGTGGCACACATAACAGAATCTTTATTTTAGAAATAATTTAACCCATAGTCATGATGTCAAATAAGCTCTTTCAAAAAGTCTGCCAGTAGGTTTTTGTTCACAACTATTTTTAATAGATGGGATGAAATTAATATGACTGAAATCTTCTTCAAACTGAGGGGAAAGGATGGGGGGGAATAAACAATGCAAAAGGCACCATTTTCAGGCAAACAAAATGCCCTCTCCCCCCATTCCTTCCCCCCCCCCCCCGATACAGCATACAATGTTTTTCCTGTCGTTTGTCCTTTCTGACAATTTGCTGCTGAGCGATTCCTTCAGTGTTTGCATTAAGGACATTTTGAAAGACAATATATTTGAGCTTTAAGGGAACAAGTGTTTGGAAAATCGTAAACAAACAGAAGGGAAACTGAGACTACAAAAAACTCCAAAACCAAACCAACCACCCAAAAAACCCAAACAACAACGCAAACACTCTGCCTGGTGCCTCAATTCCTCCTTTCTCAAAATGAGTGATATTCCGGACCTTCTTTGTGAAGTGCTTTGCAGCCAACAAGATGAAAAGTACCAAGTGGAAGATATGATTCCTTATTACGATGAACAAACTCCAAACAATTCATAGTTTTGGACTAGTCCTGCAAATCCTTGGGTTAACAGCCTCTATTCAAGGCAATCAAGGGGCCTCAGCAACTTTCAAGATCAAAAAACCCACCAACCTACCGTGTACTCTTTCCATACCTTAGTTTGACCACTACAACAAGCACAAGCAGAGTTACTTCACCACTACATCATCAAGAGGCTTCATTAATGTATGGAGCACAGTTCAACATCATCTGTTGAAAGATGCCTCGTAATTGCTAAACATTATTCATTAATAAACACCTTGATAAATAAATATATACACATGAGAATTTTTTAACGCTTCAAAAATAATAGAAGGTTGTTTTCCTGACTCTTCCACCACACATCCATATAGATATTAGGTGCAGAGGTTTTTCCCCTAGTACCTCTTCAAAATTTGTTAGGACAGGTTTGGTTCCTCTGTTTCAACTCAGTTAGTAAAAAGGCTGTAAAAGTTCAGCTATGGATTATATTTTTTCCTCTCAAGAGTCAGAACGTAATCTAATTTCTTTGTTAATTACAAAGACAGTTTTGAAAACCATCATCAGGCTCCCCATCTTCTTCTTGGGGTTCATATTTTGCATTGTGAATGGATCTCTCTTTCTGGATTTTAATTGACAGTGAAAACCCGATTTCTGAAGCCAAGGTAAGGTACTGAAGGTAAGTGATCAAAACACTGCCCCTGTAATAAATCACTGTAGTCCAGGTCACGGTTTGGAGTGTGAATGCAGCGTTCAATAAAGAAACACACTCCACCTTTCAGCTTCAAGCCGACCCCAGCTAATTGACCTCATTGTGGTCCCACCATTAATCATTCTGGCACAAGGGGCAAGAGGCAGCTCCACTGCATAGACTTTCACGAGGCGGGGGTGGAAATAAAAGGTAAGATGAAATCATAGACAATTCTTCCTTAATTAACTCATTGGATTTCCTGTTTTGTTAGATGTCAGTATTTTACCAATGGAATATCAAGAACAATATGCATGGTTTGTTCGGTTTGTATTCGCTTAGCCCACGGATGCCCAACACGGCAAATAAAAGTAGATGTGAACATTCCCCTGGTATCAAGCGGTACAAAGACACCGGAGGATACAGTAGAGCTACACCAATGTTTGAGTACCCAGCGCAAATCGCACCACCCGGTCATAAAAACTTCACTTCCAATATTCTGAGCTCAGTTCCATGCGTGACCCTGCTGCCATTTACACAAGACCACAGTAAATGAAATCGCTGCCAGATCTGCATAGGCTTTCTTACACACATTTGGTCAAGAGACTAGTGTGCAAGAACACATTGGAAAACTATGAAGCTAGCCCCAGACTTGCCGCGTCACCTCTTACCAATTTTCATTCAAGATTAAAAAACACTCTTTTGCACCTAAAACTAACATCACCTGAAAGTTTATCTATTTATCGAATAATTTAGAACAATCACCTAGAGACTTGTGGCCATGCTCATGTGAAGAATTTCAACAATTTAACTTTAGGAAATGACCTCATTAGCTTAGAGCTAAAGTCTACACGTAGACTGTGTTCCATTTCCCAAAGAAAATGAATTTTTGGGTTCCAAAATGGTCACATTAACAATGTTATTTAGGTATCTAGACACCTTTAAAAATCAGCATAAGAAAAGACATTGAGAGCCAATGGAATTTAATCTCTGAAATCTTTTGAAAAAGGGAACACGTAAGCACTTTCAATTTTTTATCCTGTGTTTTATTTAGGATTATGATTGCTTTATTTTCATTTGGTATAAATCTGTTTATAGGCTGTGAACAACATGATCTAACTTTAAAATGGCCCTGCTTCAAGTGGGGGACTGGAGCAGGTGACCTTCAGACATCCTTTCCAGCCTAAATTATCCTATAACTCTATTAGAAAAGGTTTAAAACAGAAATAAGCCTTTTAAACACTGAAGTTGGAGTGATCTCAACATGTACATACAATTGTTCATGAAATCACCAGGAAACAACCACCACAAAGCTAAGATTTTCAAAACTACCTAAAGCATTTACTGAAAACCAAGTATTTAAAGTGAACAAGGAGCTCAAAACTCATGTATGTATTCACAAATATAAGCCACAAAGAATATTAACCATATTCACAAACCACTGAAAATTCAGGAAAAGGATAAAATATTTCGGAGCTCTACAGTCCTGTCTTCATACAGTAATGTCCTACTGAACGTGCTCACCTAAGCAAGCACTACTACATTGCAGGGATTTCAGTGTAGCATCCCACGAATACACAGATTTGGAATCATCTTTGAGCTCAAGCAATTGCTACAGTACTGGGACATCAGGACATAAAAGAATTTACAGATGGTCAGTGCTTGATTTTCAAAGACTTCGAGTACTTGAACCAGGTTACTGGAAGCAAGAGTATCAGTATTTCTGCCAAGTCAGGTCCCTAGTCTTACATTTTTGAAGACATGCTCCAATCTTTCCTGAAACATTCTTCTTTCCTTCTCTGTTTTTCTCCATTTACAGTGACTGAATGCTTGAATGCTTCCCCGCTAGCAATTCAAAAGAAAGGACAATCCCCTTGGAGCATGAGACACAGAACCTATTAATAAGCAAATGGAAAGAGCTGGCATATATTCCTCATTCTTTAATTCGTCAGCCACTAGAGTCTGAAGCATTTGTCTCCAGGGTCTCAGCCATGTAGAGTCGGTGTGGGAGATGACTTAATGCTATTGTCTTGAGCAAACTATCTCAAACTCTCGCATGCAGCAAGGACTCAAAGGATGAAGGTGCTCATTTAAACAGACAGGTCTAGATTTTAGGGGAAACAAGCCTTTAATCCTATACATGCTGCCCACACCTGTGCAAGATTCAATTTTGTGGGTGAAAAGAAGTGCAGAGCTTTAGGGAAATGACACGCTCTGCAGAACTGATGAACTGTGTGAAGATGGCTGGTGAGAAGATCAAGCCCTTATCCCCAACTGAAAAACTATCACTTCAACTTCTGCTTCTGGGGCTGTCTTAACCCTCTCCTCTCTTGAATCTGCTCCTCCTCTCCTCCTCCTGCAGTACTGAGCAGCCTGAAGAGATTGCAAGTGAATCCTGTCTGATAGATACCTTTCTCTGCTTTGGAGATAATGGGGGGGCACTTTTGTATTGCATTAGAATTTGCAGAATTATTTCCATTAAGAAAAAAAAAAATAGAAAGGAAAGACTTTTTCACTTTTGGTGAAACAATCTATGAATACACATAGGACCTGATCAACAGAAGCATCATTCACTGGGAAAGGAATGCTGGGTTGTAAGTCAGGCTCAAGGGGAGAGAGGCAGTGCTGATTGTACGCACCGAGTTCTATATTTCTCTATATTTCTCCATCTTAGAAGCATTTTCACCTCCACTGCCCCTGTAAAAAGGGACCTTGTTCCGCCAAGCAACAGGAAATAGCAACACTGATACAACAAAATCAAAGCACAGGAAGCCACTTTCCTCTGAATTGAGCACACACAATTGGGCCCAACAACATGTTGTATTATCTCTCTGAGGTTCATCATCTGTTCGACAGGTTGACTAATTCAGCTTCAGTTCCTTGAAGTCTCTACGTGGGTCTGTTGCATGCCTGCATCTAACACACCCTATTTGTTTATGGATACACTAGAAATGTTCTGTGAATAGAAAAAAGAAAAGAAAAGAACAGCAAACCAAAACCAAAACCACCCCCCACCCCCAAACCACCCAAACCCAACAACCCACCACCTGGATACTTCCCTTGCAAAACATTTCTCCTGCACACCTGCTCAGTCTCCCTAAAGCTTCTGTCCTGGCTCTTCTATCTTGTGAACTGTTGCGTATTTAAATTCCAGTCTGTGTGACAACACTACTGGGTATATCCTGTACTTAAATCATTTACTTGTCTTCATATTGACACTTTCTCAAATGCAATCCCATCACACAAGTGTTTCGGTGACATGTTGCATATATAACAGACTCCCTAGCGGACACTGGTCATTTTAATGTTGCGAACAGCTCGTCACACCTTTCATCCTCCTTCCACCTTGCTGCATTTGCTATTTCTACTGTATAAATTGGGGTGACCATAGAATGACAATAATCTCACACTGATGCACCACTTTTCATCCCACTGGATTCCTAAGTGATTTACAGATTTCACATACGATTCACTGCATCATTTCTGCGACAGAACACAGGCTGAGCCAATGCTCATATTACATGAACCTATCACCATTCGAAATTGCAGGATAGGTTTCAGAAAGAAAGAATGTCAATAACCCCATTAGAAAAATATGCCACTCAAAATGCCCCTGAAGAAAATGCATTGGATTTGTTTAAAATCCCAACTGCTAAGGACAGTTTATGATTCATGCTGAAGCAAACCATGCTGTGGGCATCAGACAAGGAGGACAAAGCATTTGAGCTGTCAAGAGGTAAAGGCAGATAATGAAATATATATAAAAACAGCCAAAATATTTTGTGTGTGTCAGTTTTGTCTATATGTTCTGTCTACATATACATAGACACAGGCATTCAAACTTAATCATTTAGTCAAAACTTTTATCGTTTATCAAAACTTTATCATTTCAAGGTCAAGCCTTCACGGCAGACCCTGCAAAATAAAGCTACTTGTTTCACTACTGTTCTATTTTATTAGAATAGCAAAAAAATAAATTCCTCCTCAGGAAATCAGCTCCACCAAAGGCCCCATTTGCTCTGCTTGGATACACTGAAATTCTTATGCTGTGAAGGGTAACCAATATGGACTATTACCAGTCTCAGAGATGACCACTCTACTGGAAATCCCTGCTCCCATCTGGGGAAAACGCTTGAAAGCAAAGCTTTGTAAATGCTCTTTAAAATCAAGCTTAATGGAGCACATTGACTTCAGAGCTTCTCAACAATGGCAGCACTGGAAAAGCAGACCAGAATCATCACCTAATGCTGGATTGTTACTACTGTGCTTCACCCAAAATGTGACCTGTATCAATGTGTGAAACACTGTGTCAAACCCATCTTTTAATATAAAACCATGCATATACAGAGATGCAGTCACTTGCCCAAACAGTCAGAAATAACAATTAATTTAACACGCAATTTTCCTGAAGTTTTACAAAGAACTACCTGAAGCCTCGTCCAGAGTTAAGACAACAAACTCCAATCATTCGCTTATAACAGAAGAGCTTGTGCACTGCCTGGGGGGCAGGCTGACTTAGGCATTACACGCGTGTCATCAGCAAAGTGGAAGTCAGCAGCCTTTAATGCACTTCAGATTTCCTCAGTGATCTCAACGTGCTGGCTTCATAAATGTTGGAACATGTAGATATTTTTTAAGTCCCTAATTTCAACTTCTATGGTCAGCCAAAACAGGAAGAGTAATGAATGGCGACACTGCCCTTAAGAGGACCAAAGTTATTAGCCTAATGCATCGGGAGGAATGATGCATTAAGACATTAAGAATCAAAACAATCACATTAATGCTTGACAGCATAAGCAGGAAACAAAAGATGAGAGCTGTAACACAAACCATATGGCTTAATAACTAATCTCTCATTTAAGCATCGTTATTAAAACACCTCCTAAATGTTTGGGCCTTAACAGAACATCTCAGCATCATTATTTTACATATTTATTCTTTTATACCCTCCTCCCCCGCTCCTCTCCCTACTCTTTGCCTCTCTAAAAATATTTTTTTCTGAAAAGATATTCAAACTGCTTCTCCTTTCACAAAGTCCAAATCCTACGTCAACCCAATTAAGCCTACACAAGTCATAATAAATGAGGGTTGTCAGTTAGTCTCACTTGAGACACAAACTGTAGCTAATATTACTCAATATGCAGATGTTTTCTGTCTCTTTCCGTTGGAAAAAAAAAAAGTATTATTCAAATGGATTAATGATAAATTGCTACTAATACGAGGAGGATATGCTACAGAATGACACAAGGTTGCAGAATGTCAAGTGGAGGAGATGTGTGTGAACAATGAAGTCCTCTTAACATGCTGATGTATTTCAATAATTTATATATTGTTGTGTATCTGGGCCACACCAGCTCTCCCTTAACAAAAAAAACCAAAACAAAAGTAGGCTGCATAAAAATGTTAGTCCCTCCTAGAGGGGCTCCAGGAGGTTCTCAGTGTGTAGACGACACTCAAATGGATACCAGCTGGGGATCTGTCAGAGGGACACTTTCCAGTACGAATTGCTGGGCTCATTTTCAACTCTTACAGAAGTTGCCGGGAGTTATGAGTACTTTAAATCCCTGAAAATCAGATTACACCTGATTCTGGAAAGCAGAGTGGCTGGAGCATAGACCCAATGGCTGCAGCTCAAATGACTTCAATGCAGTTAACCTCTACACCATTTAAACCATTGTTTCCAATGTGTTTTTAAAGATAGATATCCCCAATATTATGAACACCAATTTGAAGTATCAAAAGTTACTTAAATGCTTCAAAAAAAAATCAACATTTACTTTTCTCCATCCTTGAAATATTTCTGTGAATTTGTTTGAAATTTTTTTTTTTTTTATTTTATGCTGCTCTTTCTACAGCTTTCCCTATTTTTATGTATTTATTTCACAGATTGAAGCAGAGTGCTAATGGCAGAAAATTTGGAGCTGAATTTTAAGCATTGCAAAGCTTGGGAAAGCATTCAAATCCTGAGTCAAGGACTTATCTTCAAAATAAAGAATTTATGTTTGAAATATGCAGAAAGAAACCACCAATATGTAAGTCTGGGAAAGCACCTCAAGAAATCTCGTAATGCAAGATCTTTAAATTTACTTAATTGAAGAAATAGCTTTTTGGAGGAGCTGGAGGGAGGTAGGAAGAAGGCATATATACCATCTTGTATTGCACTATTCTTTGGCCAAGATTAAGGCTTACTGCAAGAAATTTAGATTCCTGCAAGTTTTCCAGAAAGAGAGAATCAAAACGTACCTTTGGAGTTTGCTTCTACCACCACCAGTGGTGCATTTTGTGCTTCAGCAAACACAAATTCCTACTGAGCTGCTCTATAAATGCTAATGATTACGATCATTCTTTTCTTTGGTTTCCCCCCCTCCCTTACAGTTAAAGATTTTTGTAGTGTAACTGAATGCACTTATTTATCTATGTTACAGCCAATGTTAAACTGAAGACAGAAAACTGTTTTCATTCAAGAGCAGTTTCCTGGAAAGCATCCAGAGTTTGAAATTTTGATGATGGGTGGTTTTGGGGCCTGTGGGGTTTTTTTTGGTTGTTTTTTTTTTCTGTTTTATTTTCAAAGCAATTTAATAGAAGTTGAAATGCTGTAGAAAAATCAAAATTTCACCAGAAATGAGCATTAAAAAAAATTCTCCTATATTTAACCAGTCTTAGCATGAAAGCGGGTATGCTAAACATTGAAATTCCAATTATATCTGCTGTTACACAAGAAAACAATATATTTTAACAAATGCTTACTTCTACCAATCAAGTTGGTTTAAATGAGATTACAGGAACTGCTTCTATTACTGAATTAGAGTTCTTCCGAATGAAAGCAGGAGTTAGCAGGGCTGCAGTAGATTCTTCTGTCACTGGATTAGATGTTAGGAGAGGCGTGTAAAATTGACTATCAACTTTTTATTATTTTTTTTTTTTTACTTTTCACATGCAATTCAGTACATTTACAATCAGCACATTTGTTACTACAATAAATGATCTGTCTTTCAATATTTTAGGTTTCTTTTGTGGATTTGAAGACAGATATTGACCAAATAAGAATACAAAATGTTATTCGAGGTTCTAAAATTGAGGTACTGTAAATCTGGTTTTGATCTTAAGTTACAGTTATGTCAATTGTAGCAGTTTCAGTAGTATAAATTCACTTACTTCAGGCACAAGGACAAAGCGGGACAAAGCCCTACAGCAAATGAATTTGAAGGTTATCCACTGGATGGTGGACTTCTACACTACTTAGTATCACCTGTGCTTTGGTGAAGCTGAGCAAAACAAGCTTCCTCACCGCTTTCTGCATTCAGACGTGCAGAACGGAAAGAATGAAAAGCACGGCACAGAGGAATTATGGTTCCAGACTGTAGAAGAAAATGCAGAGAAGTTT
Source organism: Charadrius vociferus (assembly GCF_000708025.1). NCBI lineage: Eukaryota > Metazoa > Chordata > Aves > Charadriiformes > Charadriidae > Charadrius > Charadrius vociferus. The sequence goes on along the minus strand of NW_009648234.1, from coordinate 872,322 downwards.
GGGTTATTTTATTTAATTTTTTATTCACTCATTTTGCATCCTCTGCTTGGAAAGAGTTGGCTAAGTATGTCAGTTTCCTGCCTTAATTGGAGTCTCTGTCTACTGAGATCTACAGTAAGTAATAAATAGATTCTCACCTACCTACTTTCTGAAGCTATTCAAAGCCCACCTGGGCTACTGATGTTCTTGCTTACAATGGAGAATAGAGAAGGAGCTGAAGGATTTGACACTGCCTGAAACAGACACTTAATAAATAGTGTTCTCTTGAAATGATTAAAACCAGCTGGCCTCAGTGAAACAGTGTAGAATTTAACTTGGGAGAATGAAATAAAGATAAAGTCAGAATAAATTCATCTTCTGCTTCCCAGCCTCGCTTTCCTCATCCCGCTCCCTTCCCCCAAGGCAGCAAACCTGTTTTTCATAACTGTAAAGAGAAAGGGAAAAAAAATAAATCCAGGAATTCCTACTAAAAGAGATCAGCCAAATTTAAACTGTTCCAAAAAACATGAAAACCATTTGAAAATCTTCTGTGTCTCCAAGAGACTAGTAATTCCCAGCATTTGGCTGCTTAGCTTCAAAAATGGCGTGGGGGGGGAGGAAAATTTAAAACACAGGAACAAGATTTCCATTCATGAGTAATGATTTTCAGGGACACAGACTGAAATACACTGAAAAACACCTGCCTTACTGATAACCGATTCCCTTTAAGATACGTCAAACTGGACTGCCTGGAACAGATTCACCTACAGTGAAAGTTCTCACTTCAAAAAAAAACTTGGCTCCCAGATTTTCCATTAAAATAACATCAATCTTTTTTTTTATCCCTAATGGAGTCACAAAGTGTTTCAGAACCAGTGCATAAGGGAACCTCTGCTCTCAAGTGAAGTCCTTGGGTGCCCCTTGGGTGACAAGCGGCCCCTGTTAGACACCACCCAGCGGTGCTGCACAGCCCAGGCAGCAGCTCAGCGTGTTTCAGCCAAGTGGAAGTGCAGAGAAAAACTAAGAGTTTTAGAATACCCCTAACTAGCATGAAGTTTCACCAGCATGACAGGTCCAGTGTCCGCAGCCATGAAAAGGTCTGCAAGTTCTTCAGCGACCACATGGTTCATGCTTTCCTCGATTAAAGTAACGCCTCTCCAGCCTCCCACCCATGGGCACATGATGGAAGCCCTACTGGGAGACCAACGCTTCAGTGTTCTGCAAGAGCTAGCTTCTGTCAGTAGACACGAGTGCTGAAATGAACCTCGCACAGCCCGACTGCTGCTTGCCTGCCACCTTTTACCCCTGTACTGAGCTCCTCAACATGCGATATAACACTGCCAGCAGCTGCCCCGCTAACGAAAGGCTGACTACGGCTCTAGCTGAGGAAATCGCTGCAGGCAGTACAAGAACAACCCAAACCTAAGCATTTTTTTTTCCATTCAGGTTTACAGGAATATTCACCTTCTTAATCAGGAGCTAAATACGTGTATCAGAGGTGACAAATGACGAAATCTGGAGAGCACAATTAAAGAAATTCCCTGAGCTACAGCCTGAAGGATTTTCTGTACATGAGGTTTCTGTCCAAGACTAAGAGGCAGCAAGTTGTTTTTCAGACAGAATAGAGTAAAAAAGAAAAATAATATTCTTAGAAGTTTCAGTGCTCTAGAAGCTCGTTTGTCATGCGACACATGATAACTGACTTGAAGAAACCCAGGCACTGGCTAAAAAAAAATAAATCATTAATTTTTGAGCTTGTGTTCAGAGGTCATAAGGCTGAGGTTGAAAGGTAGTGAAGAACTTTAACACACGCAGACATGGAGGGAAAGATTCTGATCTTTCTTACAGCACTATAGAGCTAAAATCATTCCTCTGATAATTTAGCAGTAAGTAATATATGTTACATGGATCTTTTTAGGAAAGCTGTTTTAAAAATTTCAGAAGTTGCAGGCCTCAACTAGGATCTCTGACAACCACACCTTGAATACGTCTCATTCACGGGACACTGGACATTTTTTCATTTGCAGTAGAGAAAACAGTCTATCTTATTAAGGTTGAAAGACATTAAAAAGCTAGTACCAAATCAAAAACAAATCTGCATTTTTGCAATTATTTTTGCATTGAAGTCTTCCTTTTTTAAAAACTTAAAAACTTTTAAAGTTTTTAGCACCTGACCTGTTTGCCACTGAAGTTCAAATTTTGACAAAATTGCTCTAAACAGAAAACAATCCCACCAAAAATTGATGACATCACCTAAAAACAATCAGCTTGCAGCATAGTCCGCACCTCCGAGACTTTTATGCCACAGTAGTAGCATGTGGCACCTCCTCACATTAGACATGTATGTCCCATTACTGTGAGAGATTACCTTCTACTAAATAACTCCATTTCCCTTACAAGTTTCCTTTTTTTTCTTAAAAAAATCATTTATTCTGAAAATCCGTGCTTCAAAATTGCAGTCACTCAGAGACCTAAATATCCCTGACTTTCAGGAGACTACAGTTTTCAAAATGACACCAAAATCAGCACTACTTTAAAATCTTTATTAGCATTCCTACCTATTTTACAAGCCTAATCATTAGTAATGTTTTTACACAGAAAAGCTATGCTAGCATAAGCCAATGGATGACTCTTAATAATTACACTAATATAAATCTCCCCATGGAATCTGTTCATCCAGTATGACTCTTTTATGGATCTTCTAGGAGCGTACATGCAAAGAAATTGCACCTGTCTAGTTATAGTGCTAAAAACTTTCTAGCAGAAAAGTTTAATTAACTCAAATCGTATAAATTCACTCTTGTACAGAGAGGATAAGTATGAGAAAAGTACATCAATAACATACTACCATGTCCTCTTTTAAAGAAGATTGTAACATAAACCTGGAATGGCCATAGAAGCAGATAAGACTACAAGGAGTGCAGCAGCTTATTTGGAAATGCCTACAAAAAAGTGGAACTTAGACATCATTTAAGATTTTGCATTTTATCACAGTCAGCATTTCTATACAGGAATGTAACTTTCCTGTTAGTTCTGCCATCCCCACTTTTCCCACTCACAAAATCCATGGCGAGAACGCTCAGCAATAGCAAGAAAAATCAGATCCTATCAATGCATTCTCAGAGCAAATGCAGTAATTCAGGGGAGGACAGACACTTAAGCGTGGCCAACGGCCGGGGATAGCCTGATGTACTCATACAAAAAGGCTGCACAACGTTCCCACAATCTTGAACAGCCAGATGAGATGAAATGATAAACCAATGGAGTATCATTTTATGTCTGGTCTTACACAGTGCCTCACTGATCTTCCTTCCCCTGCCTATGCCAACCCTGCTTTTGCCAGGATAATGATTTCCCAGGTATTCCAACATTCTTTGCTTGATCCAAAGATAACAGTATTTGGAAAAGAAAGAGTAGACATCATCCCCTCTTTTTTTCATAGTCATAAACAGGAAGTATGCCTTATAATCTGATGTATTGTCTTGCTTAGATAATGGAAAGTACGTGCGTTTTTCCCTTTTCTTTCTAGAAACACAAGTTTACTATCTGCCAGAATGCTGCATTTTGTACCAAGTCTAATAAAGAGTTGATTTTTTCATTTTGTTTTAATGGGAAGGTTATTTTAAGATATTCTTCTGAAGAGAAACGGTATCTTTAGCTACCCAGCCTGCTGTTTATTGGGGAGGTCCAGCACATTTTTCAGAATTACACCGTAAGCATTATTTAAAACCAGAAAGCAACTCAGAAAACAGCAAGTTTATTTGGAGAAAGAGCCCCACTTAGTTCCTTTAGCCCTGTCTCCCAGTTAAGCAGGGTTGTCATCTAAAAAGACCAAAACACCAACACTAATTTTTACTGCAACCACCAGGGTTTAGACTTCCAGTTGCATTCATTTTATTAGGAACTGGGTGATCAAATTCCTTGGGCAGCGTGGGACATTCTGAAAGCAACATTTTTCACTGAATTATAACGAGAATAAAAATCCCAGTTGGCGAAAGTAAAATACTTGTAAAGAACATGTCACCTCCTCAGCTGCTGTGGTTGGTTGAAATGGTCTTTAAGAGCTCGCTTCCGCAGCCAGTTAACAAAACGACACCTTCAGCACACGATTCATAGAAGTCTGTGCTGGTGCTGAAGTCTATGGTTCAACTTCTGCCAACCACCTGCTAGAGTGGTTTCTTTTCACAAGAACTCTCTGATTGTTAGGTTTGTTAGTCTAGGGGCAAATTTATGACCCAGGGCCTTCATTATGCACCACTGTTCAACAAGTTTCATTTTTTAAGGTTAAAGCTAATAGTCAGAGAACTGAACCACAAGACAGACTAGGATCAGGTCCTAAACATTGATGTTTTCATTTAATTTCCATAAAACAACACTTAGCTCTGGCAAAAATCTCTTTCTCCTGTAGCTATTAAAGCAGTGTGTAGGACAGAGGTCTTATCTCTACATCATAGATAGGGAAATGGAGGCAGAGCTGCTCGATGACCTGTCTGAAGTCATATAGGAAGCTTGTAAAAGAAGCAGAAGAGCCACATTCCAGTTCTCTCCACCAGCTCAGACAGAATCTAACAGTGTTTAAAGTCTTTAGAATATCATAAATATGTAGATGAAATGGTCATCAGATTGCATTAAGAACTGAACAAGTACCGGGAAAGAGTGTCCTTCTGCTGAAACAAAAGGCTCCAAATAGAGAGGAAAGGGGGAAACGGAGGCAGATAAAATGGGGGGCAGAGAGAGGGAAAACTGGTCGACAGGAGATATGGAACAGAAATGAACCTCCTCTATCCACTGCTTCATCAAAATGGAAGCAATCCAGTCTGAGATCTGTCTGACTCACTAAGAGTGAGTCAAAAAAGAAAGAAAAAAAAAAAGAAAAAGCCCACGCCACTCTCTGAAACAATAGACAGTTCAAAAAACCCACCAAAAAACCCTCTAAACGAGAGTCACGACAGAGTCCTCACTAGGGATGGTGTGAACAGTGCAGCCGTCCCAGCAACAGGGTGGACCTCCCACACCTGACGCGCTGCAGAGCTTACGAACGCTCCACAAGGCTATCAAGAGACTGCAAATCACGATGCCAGCAATGCTCAGCCCGACAGGAGTAAGCCCCTCGACATGCCATTAACGGTATGAAATTAGAACACGAGCCTTGATTTATGGAGGCTGGATGATTCCATGTCACTCACTCACTGTAAATCGATTAGGAGACAGCGAGGTCCTATTAGAGAGATGTCGTATTCATGCAGTATTTATTGCCTGATCTCACACAAGCACGCAGAGAGACCATTGATTGGGATCAGCCTTCCCAGGGACAAGAAGCCCCCCGTGCAATGGAGTCACCCCAGCTCCTGAACAGGGGGATGGGACACATGGAAGAGATGCGCACCAAGGTGGGACCTACAGACAGGAGGACTTGGTTAACGCAAGACACTTCAGATCTCATTGGTAATTAGCGACAAGGTTCTAATTGCCTTCAGTAGGCTTTGAATCAGGCTGAGTGGGTAGATAGCTGGCAGTTCCCCAGAGCCAAAAACCTGAAATAGTCACTGTAAGGTGGATTCACAGCATGGGTAGTACATTTCTGCTTATGGGGAGAAGCATTTCAAACCCTCCCGCATCTCCCATGTGTTCTACCTGTTTACTGATGTGCGCGAGGACCAAGACGAGCCGCACAGGGCTTTTCATCTTCAAAGAATTTTGCAAACCTGCATGTCTTTGCCACTGCTACAGAAGGATAATTACCGTAAAGCAGACAGCATGGATTTGTTTAAGTGAGAGAAGATTCTCAGTCTAATTTTAGGGATTTGAACAGAAGGCGACACTCCAGCTGGGAGAAGATTTCCACCGAAAAGAATTTTTTGATGAAAACCAGAGGGTGAGGGGGGAGTTTCACAACATTACTTCCCTCTTTTTCCTAACCTGCTCAGTGAAATACACATGGGACACCCATTGGTAACAGCCATTAGCACTGAGGGAACTGTGATGGTCCCTGCAAAGGCTGTCAGCAGAATCTGAACCAGAGACCTCCTGGAACAAATAGAGACCTCTACCAAGGAGTTTAAAAGGAATCCAGTGGGCTAGTCGGTACAGTGAGACAGAAGACACTTTGCTAGTTGTTTACATGGGTGGGTCAACATGGTGGCCCCAAAGAAGGGGACCCTTTGGGATACTGAACACAACCTTAGCACCTCCACAATTCCTTTCCTATCTGTGTGTAGCCCAGCACAGTGCAGCTGGGAGCTGCTGTTGCCTGAACCTGAGGCGAAAAGGTCTTCAGCCTGCTGAAATACGTACTCTTCCCCTCCTCCAAAGGAACGAGACTAAGAGAATCTACCTGAGGTTTTTGGCCAGGGTTTTGTTTGTTTTGGGTTTTTTTGGTTTTTTAATGGAAGGCAGGTATTTGGCAGAAATTTCCACTTAGTCAAAAATGCAATTTTCTGAGAAAAAGAGTTTAAAAAGCAGGGTGGATTTGATCAGTCTTAGTTCTAATTCACCTGCCCCACAAATAATGAGAAATTTCCTCCCTTTAAGGACAACAAAAATGTAGAAAATTATCTAGCCAAGGCAGAACATTTATTCATTTTAAATCATAAAAGTCAGATCTCTCTGGAATGCCCATTTAAACTACAAAAAAATCAAATAATCACTGAAGGTTTGCAAAATATTTCAAAACTCAGAGTTACTCTTAGAATTAATCTTCTAGGAATAACTAAACTAGCAGGAAATGCACAGAGGAAAGGCCGGACAGAATTCTCCCCCTCCTTTTATACATACTGCAACAACACCCCCCCCTTGTGCTCTGTTCTCCCTCTCCCTGGAATGCACACCGAGAAGAAACGAGACAATGGACCTGGGGCTAATGTCCCTTGGTGCCCATCCAGCTCTGTTCCAACTCAAAAAAAAGAACTCAAGTTGCTCAAGAAACCCAAACGAGTATTTATAACTTCCTGACAGACTGGATTGCATGAAGCTTTAAGATCCCTGTAAAGTCTGCCTTCCCTCCTTTCTCTCCCTCTCCTTCTGGACGATAAAACTTGTCACTCTTCAGGGACAGCCATTTCTCCCCCAGATCCAGAATCAGTGCCTGCTCTCTGAAGACACCCCTCACTTTTAACACCACCCCGTTGTCAGCGTCTCAAGCCTTCAGCTCCCTCTCTCCCCTCCCGCAGCCAGCTCAAGGCTCCATTCCGTTAGCGAGTGTTTCTTGAGCAGCCCTGATTTAGAAGAGAATGGAAGGCACAAGAGGAAAGCCTTCCAAGTGGTAGGTTTCAGTGATAGAATAAGCATGAATCCTGGCAAAAGCCATGGCGGGACTGCCAAGAAATTCTATATGATGCAGGTGCAAATAGTTCTTTTAATTCAGACTCATTAAAATATGTATTTTGCAAAACAAATTAAATTAAAACATCTGGGAACTAGGGGAAAAGGCTAGGGGCTGGAGAGGAGAGCAGGGCTACGCATGTGCATGCACACACACACAATTACTTTGTTTGCAGTTAAAAAGTGAATTTGAAGGCCCCGGACTTCATCAGGATCCATAATTGTGGGAAAGTAACCTGAAGATGCCAAACAACAGGAAATTACCAGAAGAATCTGTCAGCACAATCAGCTGCTATTTTCATTGTTCTTTGGCAAATTTATACACAGTCGGGAACACCTGGGCTGGCACGCAGCCCGGGTTTGACTAATTGCCAGGGGAGAGGAGCAGTCATTTGTCTTCGGTGGGGTTTCCTACGCTCGCTCCTCAAAACATGTGGTTTCACTTTTCCCCTCTCTCTGCAGGAAATGGCAGGACAGTGAAACGCAGAATAAATGAGTTCGATTCCAAGAGGTTGCCTCCTCAGAGGCCACTCCAAAAATAACTGTCTTGTGAGAGGCTGTTAATAACCAAGATTCTATATACTGTCTTCAGCAAACAACATTTCAAAGGCACAGTGTTCCTTTTCTCCCCAGACCCTATGTACATTAAAAACATTGTGGGGGGAAGAAAAGGAAGGGAGGGAGAGGAGGAAGAACCTCGGCAGTTAAGAGTTCTGTGTATTTTTGTGGAGCATTCACAGTCTCCTCAAACCGCCTTGCAAAATCCAACGCACCTCCAGGAGGTTGCTTGGACTTTCCTTCAGGGCTGAGGAAAATACCGCTAGGTTTTCCAGCACTACTTCAGGGTGAGCAAGCAAGTCTTCGTTAAAGAGCTCTGTCAATCTCTGTGGTCATTTGTTGAGACATTCCCCTTAATTTTGTTAAGCACATTTCTCTCTCCATCTCACGCCTCCTGTACCCTTTGAGAACTTGGCATACCTGATCTCAGTGGGATCACACCAACTCACAACATACAATTGTTCATTCCTAAGAAATTCAGGCACAATCCCACCGGCAGCTACCACTATGGAGTTAGTCTTTTGATTACACCCAATAACAAGGGATATTCTAAGGTTTGTATAAGCAAGGCCATAGTTCCTAGGCATTGCATTTCAAGGATCCATTTCTAACCTGCTAACTATTTGAAACAGGTATTTGGTGCATGTGTGTTATATTAAAAAAGCAAGTCCCTTTCCAAATGCAAGTTTTGAAACAGATTTTAAAGCTATGTGACAGACAACAGAAGAGTCCCAGCAATCACCTGCATTATAGCTTTATCTCTGCCGAGACGTTGTTTTTGACATGGTAAGACTGCACTTTAAAAGATCACCTCTTTACAAGAACCACCTGTCTAAAGCGACAGCTTTTTCCTTTAACCTCAGAACATATTTTTAAGGTTAACATACCACTAAAAAAAAAATAAATTGCCCCCTCCTTCCATTACCACTGATTCTTAGCAAATCCAGGCTATGATGTCCCCTCCATGTAGTAAAAGCGTGTTTTATGTATTTCTCTTTTAAACCTGGGGTACTTTCTAATTTAAACTGCGTAGTATTTTACCATTTTGGATGGTGTTATGTCGCAGCAGCATGTTTTGTATTGAAGTGTATATCTGCATTTGGTATATTTTCACCTGCATCTTGTCCAAATCCTACAATGATTTAGCATCTTGGCACTCTGACAGCAAAGAATCAACTCCAAAAAAAAAAAAAAAAGCCAACCCCAAACCCTAAAAAAACATTTAAAACACACAGCAGATGATCATTAGGTTGGGTGAAGGAGCTAAAGGAACATTTGGGTTTCATTTGGTTTCAGTTGCAGACTCCTTAGCAGGGTAGAACTAAACTGTAATTCTAAACTGACCCACCTTTTCTTTCCTTTCCTCAACAAAAGGTGAAAAATGTGATAGAACATTTTACAATATGCAGCACATCGGTTATACTGCAGCACTGATAGAGTTCAGACTTGGCTTATTTTCTCTACGGCTGAGATGTTTTGACATGTTTATTTGTTTAATTTGTTTATTTTGACTAGCTCTGATTATAATTGGCAGCAATGAGCAGAATTAACATTAGACAGTGTCTTAGACTTGTCGGTTACAATAATGCAAAAGGCATGTGAAGACAAACTCTCCAAAGAAGTGACAATAGCTAGAGTTTGGTTCAGCTGCATCATGGCTTTGCTAATGCACAGAGAACAAGTGGCAGAACAGTACCGGAACTACACGTTTCCTG
>NW_009648234.1:820721-862738 GCF_000708025.1 Charadrius vociferus | reverse complement strand
ATTTCAGTGACACAGGATTAGACCCTTAAACAGCTGAAAACACAACATCTCTTAAAATCATAACATTTCTTGCTAGTTACTCAGAAAGCAACAATCTAACCCATACTGATATAAATGGAATATCCTCCAAATCAACAGGTTTTGAATCAGAACCTTGGCATGAATATCACAGTCTATGCAAAGTGCATTTACCCTTAGATTCAAGGCACACTTGCACTCGCTTGAGTGTTACTGCCAGTAAAGAAAGGGCTCATCATCTTTCATGCTTGTTCTTTGGAGTTCATTCATGTCAGGCAGTGAAGGCTCTCATTGACTCACTTTGCTCAGATCTTCATCACCATTGTTACATTCTTGCACTAGGCCAATGCTTTTTAGAGTAACAAACTTTTCTAGGTTTGCCTTGGGTGCTTTGTTCTTAATTGTAGTCACACAAACGTAACGAGATAGGAAGCAGGGAGGAATCTATCCAAGGCAGGCACTGTAAAGCATTTTCTTCAAGCCATAGTAATCCAAATGTTTTGCTTCAATTCAGTTTTAAACAGCACGTATTTAAACTGACAAAAACAAGAATATTTTCTGAGCTGCTGCATCCTTCACACAGGCTACTCTGCCATGATATTGCAGCCCATATGTTCCACAATATCACACTTCTCAGCGCTACCTGGGTAAACGATAATGCTAACAAATCCCCTTCTGTGCATGTAGACAATACAGCATGTGGGTGATAAATCTGGACCCAATTGACAGAGTTTACTTTCCATATCTTAAGGTGCTCTGCATAGGTGAAGACACCTTATCCTCTGTAACTCCTGCTCGCTACCCCAAAACACAGTTTCAGGCCTCAAGTCATGGCCACATTTTAGCATCAGAAGGTATTAAAATGCAAATGCTGGCAGAACACTGCACTGATACACTACTGAGCAACTAAAGCACTCCCTGAACTACTGAACCTTAAAACACCATCCTTAACCTCTACCAATTAAAGACCAAGACCAAATATTCAATCCCGACCTTTCCTATGATACAAAAAAAACCCCATAGGCTCCAGCTGCAAAATCCAGATTCTAACACATATTTCCAAGAGCCTGACATTTTTTAATTCAGAGTCCACCCATCTTTACAGTGCAATAGGTATCCACGCCAGATGGCAATTTCTTCCTCCTTCTCAAAAGGAACATTCAGGTCTGAGATCATCAGAGATAAAGTTATGACACTTCACCTGCAAATCCCAGAGAACTTTAAAAGGGGAGGGAAAGGAAAATAAACCCAGGTTTTCAAGATGAGAATCTGAGGTACAAAGGAAAAAAACATGATGTCAAACATAAGGAATGACCATACAATTCAATTGTATGTTTCTTAGCTTTTATTAGATTATTCTTTTTCTTTTCCTAGAAGTAGGCATTACCACTAGGCAAGCTTGCTGATGCCTAGTGGTAATACAAAGTTTAGTAGTGAATATAAATATAAAGGACAACTAGTAGTCAAGTAACCTAGCTGTTTAAATTTGAAGTCAATCTGTGTTCCAAAGAAAGTGGTAATTGCATGGACAAGATAAAGCAAATGAAAGCTTTAAGTGAGTGACCAGGTTATATCTGTATTTGTCATATTAAAGAGAGGTAGTTTTTATGCAAAACCTCTCCAAGAAAAGCAAATCATCTACATATTCCAACACTAATTATCCAGGAAAATTATCCAAAGATGCTGCTTTACTCATATTTTCAACAAAATATTTTCTCAGTGTGCAGCATGTCACGTTATTAAGTGTGAGACCATATGTGTGGCAGTGCAGGGGGCCAAGTTAAGGTTCTCACGTTCACACCAAGTGCTACAGAGAGTTCACCACATTGAAAAGGTTTGCTTTTGATACCTTTGCTCACTTGCTTTGTACTTTGTAATTATTTAAAAGTGATCTGAGCATGCATCCCCTCCGCCAAGCCCTACCTTCGGTTTTGAGGTCTCTCCAACAATTGTTGAAAATCCCAACACCTGGAACTACACTAAAGCAGAGTGCGTGGCTGTGCTCATTTATGCAGACTTACTCTCAGAGTCAGTGCAATGGCAGTTGCAGCAGAATGCAGCTGACCAGAATACAACCAAAAAGTAAAATCAAAGCACATTAGACTCAAAATCCCAAAACTGCAAAAATACCAAGAGTTTCTTCCCATATTTATAGGGAAATACAGAAAAATCAGGCCCTACTGGGAAAATGTCCTTCTTTCTTTTTTTTTTTTCCTTTTTTTTTTTTTTTCCCCCGATGGAATCGTATGCATTTGGAGTAAAAGAAACAAAATGTAACTAAAGCTTACCACAATTTTTGCATATTTTTACGATAGTTACATTCTTCTTGCAGAAATTCTTGTGCCAAACGGTCAGCTTGTTAGATATTACATACAAAATACACTTTACAGAAAAAAAAACCCAAACAAACTTTTGCATGTAATCCAACAATTTAAATGGAATTTAATTAGCGCATAGTTCTCAGGGCAGTTCTTTGCACTGGGGGCAGTTTCATTGTAAGAGTGAAACTGAACACTTCAATTATGAAGTCAATTTTGTATCATTTGCACTGCATTGATACTATCACTGCATTTATCGACCACAAAAGGAGTCACTCCTCTCTTGGAGCATAATGCCTGTGGTACTTACATAGGGCAGAGATCACAAACACACTGAATGCAGCGAAAAGAACATGAGAACCAAAATTTGTTCTTAAAAATAAAATCAACAAAAAGCAACCATCAAACTTTGACAAGTAAACACATTGCAGAATTTGGAGACGAGTAGACTGAAATAATTCATCCTGGCAAATTATTTGCCTAGCTCTGCTATTTGCCCAGGAGCACACTGTCAATGCTTACATAGCAAAGAAGTCTAACTGGCTTCAAACAAGATAGAAAACTTATTTTATTGATTTCAAAGAACACATTGGGGTATAGTGTTTAATAGTGAATAGCATCACAATGAAAAACTGCGCAATTACATGGCAGCTAGGTTTCTCATGCAACAATTATCACTAGTTCATGTAACTGGAAGGTAAACTATATTAGAAAACAAGATACTATTATCTGCTTGATCTCATACCTAATACACATTACTAGAACCCCAACAGAAGACATGTATATTTATGACAAGATCACGCTCAGTCATAAAGTTAATGTAACTATAGAGTTTCAGAGTGTATAGTCACCATGAACCTCCACTCATTTCAGCATATGTACAAACACCGCAGGGACAGTGTAACGGTAATGGTGGAAACCATCTGTTAAGAGCCCTGAAGGCACAGTATTTTTCTTTAGGTGTAGAGGAGGCAGCTTCCCTTACTCAGCCTGTGAACAGAACTATCTTTTTCTGAAAGCATTATATCTAAGGCAGAAAAGCCAAGGAAACCATGTGCCTCCGTTCCCAGATCTCCAGCAAGAGCTCTGCAGAGACTGAAGCAGACGTGCCATCCACATCCACCCAGGTCTGGACTGAGCCCTGCCAAAGCATCTCCTACACAAGCACAGCAACTTCTGCACACTATGTTTGCGATTGAAAACACAGCTAAAGATTCTCAGTGCCTCCTATATCAGTTGCCTGACATAAACAGATCTGCCTGATTTGAAGGTTTCTCTATCCTTGTTTTGGATATTAAGCCTTTTTAAGGTCTCAGATTCAGTACCTATAATCAAGGGTTACTGTTGAAAATCTTGGCCTGTGGCCTCTGGCTAGGGTCTAACTATTGCTACCAAAGACTTGATAGTCTCTCACAAAATCTGTGACTGCTACAGTCCCCTAAACTGGACAGATTTAATCAAGTAACTGACATTCTGATAGCAAGATGATTCATATGTAAGTGGATATACAGTTAGGACCACTATGTGAGCAAAACCCTCTACAGCTTGCTCGTCTGCCAGTCAGTAGGACTCTTCTGAATAAGGTGAGCAGGTTTTGGCCTCATGGTGAAGAACAAGATCACCAGCTGTGTGCATTCAGTTTAAATATTCAGCCAATCTTTCAGTGAAGATTCATTTGTCATGTCCCTTGGCACTTTCTAGTCTAATTATTCAAGGCTATACATTCCCCCCCTCCTCCCCCCCCCCCCCCACCCCCAGTCTATTGTTTTTAAAGGGATAGCATACAGCTCAATCTAAATAAAGAAAAAACACAAGATGATCTCAGTTGCAAGTAATTGCAGAAATAGGCAGAATTTTCCATTTCTAGCCCGCACCTCTGTAGATCAGGGGATAAGAGGTAACGGCCTCAGGCCTACACAGAAAACAAAATTGGGAATACCCTGTTGGCTTTCACATGCCTCCCTTCCAGGGCAGTTGCGGGAAAGGTATTTCTCGCATTGTTCATGCTTTTGATTCTCAAATATAGGCTATGGTATTTTGCCACTCCACAGCATCTTTCAGCAAGCTATGCTTTTTAACTGCCTTCACATATGACTTTCTAAAAACCCAAGCAAACAAAGAAACAAAACCCCCAGCACCTGCTCAGTCATCTTACTCATACAGCAACATTATGGTCCAGGGTTTCTACAGATCTTTCATGAAATGAGTCAGGAGCATCCCCATTTTACAGGTGGGAAATTGAGGCTGGGCAAAGAGACAGGTGAGCAAAGAGACATCCCCCAAGGTCATACCTTAAATTGCTGATGAGTTGAAAATGCATCCTTGACAGTCCTTTCCAAACAATTCTACATGTGCAAAGGAGATAAAATCCCTATAAGAAAATTTGTTCTACTGGTGAGCTTCCCAGGGGGGTTTGAATGACAGAGCGTACAACACCTTGACAGTGTCTATTTAAACAAAGGAAGCACATTGTACATGTCTCAGACATTCCTCCATAGAGTTCAAGGCAGCAAAGGTCACTGTATGCTATACCTTTAAATAAAGTAACCAAGATAAAGGGGAGAAACCTAAACTACAGACTGCCAGTTGTGAGAGGGCTCTGTAGGTAGCTGTCTGTTGCCATCTAGTGGACAAAAAAAATATATGCCAAAATCAGAGCGGTAAGTAAGGGTCTTGAGTCCCCTTCTCGAGAAAATTCAGTATCTTTCCTTTTGCATTATCTCTGAACTCCTATTTCACTATGTTATCAGCTGCTTTTTGTTTCCTTTTAAGATAAAGAGAATTTTTTCTTGCTGAATGAAAAATCCAGTGAAAGAACAGCTTGGATCACATCTAGAGTTCCTTTAATTGGTTTAAAAGACAGGCTGAGAGGAAGAAGGGGAAGGGGTGAAAGAGGAGGGGAAAGCAGATGAAACTCTTGAGCCAAATGGCAAACAAAGGGTTTGCTTTGCAATTTCATGGATCAAGCAGTGGTCAAGGGGTGAAAACCCTAACCGAAAAATTTTAAATGGCACTAAATTAATATATATTGAAAAACCATCTAAAAGTTTTCTTTTGTCATTAACATTTGTGATTCAAGTTACCTCCTGGCTCTTCCTCTCCTCCTACAGTTTACCCAGGGATGAAAGTGTTTAGCCCAATTTATGCAACGCCAAGCCATGGGATTATGTTGACTAATTCTGTAAAATAGGCTTTTTCCGCCTGGCAGCCCTTTCCAAGTCACCAGTTCACAAGAGCGAAGTGCAAGAGAGGGAAGCGGGAACTCTGCTTGTAGGAGTTGTTATTCCTAATCCTACCCTTTAAGATTTATGCATATTTGCTTAGATCACAAGATCAGACCAGCTCAGCAGTCTGCCAATAAAAACAACTAATACATTTACATCACTTGCCATATAATCCAGAAAAAGTCTCACTGCCTCAGTTTCCCCACAGAAGAATTTGCAACTGATACCTTGACCTTCATTTATTAAACCCTTTGAACTTTGTAAGTGCAGAGTCCTACTAAATGCTAACTATTATTAACATGCTATCTTTTGTAAAGATCCTCTAAACTTTTGTGCCAACACAAGGTCAAGAAGATGATAATATCAATGATAGTATCCACATTAGAAAAATAAGGAATGAGGAAGACACAAGGAAGTTGCCACAAGTCAGGCACTGATAAAAATCCAACAGAGATGCATTCCTATTTAGGCAGTCAAAGAAGGCCCCCCCCGAAGCCATAGGTGATTTTGACCACTTGGGTCAATCCCACGGAAACCCAACTGCAACAGGTATGCTTTCAAGTGCATGCAAGGGAGAACAGGAGATTATCCAAGTTAATGTCAAATCAATCTGGTATCATCATGGCACAGCTCTAAGCAGAAATACTAACTCTGTCTCAAAAACAGAGGGGCTAACACAGTTCCACGCCCAAGTCTGGAACATTACACAGATGTAATCATATACTGAAGTCAGCGTGATCTTCCCTGGCGGGGGATATCTGTCCCACATACCCATGCTCAGAATACAAACGCAGGAACTCCTGCATCATACCTGGCAGTACTAACTAGGGCTTGCTCATGTGGTTTATTTGGTACCTCTAAAGCACTTCTGGCATAAAAACGGGGGGAGTCCTTCCTAAGGGCATCACTACCCTCAACTGACATGCTGGGAACACTCAATACAGTATCATTTAAAGAAAAATCTTCATTTGAAATGACCACATCAGTGCTACTACCTCTTAGCCAAATATCAAACGCTCACAGATCTCTGAGAGCAAGTGTATTGATGTTTAACTCTGTTTGTCCTTTAAACAGAATGTCAGTTAAGTAATTTAATGTCCTATGGACAGTATTTAAGGAGCAGAGAAAACGTTTTCCCATTATGTTATGTCCCCAGGCAATGGAGATGATCATTTTCTACCCTACTAGGAAGGGCATCACACCGTTAAATTGTGACAAATTAGTTTTGGGTTATGTGCTTTACTAGTCCCACATGGTAACTAAAACTTCTACGTTATTTGACTGCAAAGCAAATCAGAAATGGTTCTGAGTATACAGCGGGACAGACTCCGAGAACAGTGATTACTCATTGCTGGAACAGAATCAAGCTCCAAAATGGCTGACACAAGAATATCCTTGCTTACCTTAGTGCCTTACTCCACAAATATGCCACCAGGTTCAAAGGGAGTACTCACCAAAGAACATGCTGTTCAGCAGAATCTGGTTTTTATTCACCTTCCTTTG
The DNA here is from genome assembly GCF_000708025.1 of Charadrius vociferus. Taxonomy (NCBI): domain Eukaryota; kingdom Metazoa; phylum Chordata; class Aves; order Charadriiformes; family Charadriidae; genus Charadrius; species Charadrius vociferus. Next base: position 855,675 of record NW_009648234.1, on the reverse strand, counting down.
CTGCCTGGCCTTTTAACCAGCTGAAAGCATCTCAAAAAGCCTGGTCCAACACCAGAGCAGAAGTCTATGCAACCGTGTTCCTTTCTTGGCTTTGCTGTATGATCTTGGGAAAAAAAAGGAATACAACAGTCTTTGTTTTTCCTGTGTCCTTCATGTTTCTTGAGGTGCTAAGCTGTTTGGGGAAGACATGCTTCCTATTGCACATACAAATCAACACTTTTCTTCTCCAAATGCAGACTGAAGAAGCTAATTGTAGAACGGGAAATGGAAAAACAGCCTTGCTGTACTACAGCTGAATGCGTTCCACGGAGAAACGTGGGCTAATAGCTCAGATGAACTTGCTGCGATAACCTGGATAAATAACCAAAATCTTCATTCATACTCGTTTTTCTTTCAGCTGGTACTACTTGTGTGACAACCTAGGCTCTAACTTCTGAAAAGGGCTACTGCCCTCAGATCTAGTTCGTGGTTTTACTATAGAGATCTCCAAATATTCACAGAGCAGCTGTTGAACCGATGGAGTTTTCAGCTCACCATATGAAGATAAACTGACACTGATTTTGGATTACCCTAATACCTAAGATTAGACAGTTTGAAAAGGGAATGATCACCACTATTACAACTTAAATTAATCAGTCCGAATCCTTACTTTGCCAGAATGAACTGGATTCCTGGCACACTTACTTCCATGTGATTTAAGTGTCCAGGAACATTTTCAGCTGGTAAATCAGCAAGGTTTTCACTATTCCCCCACAGCTCAGGGAGTTCTGTTACCCTCGGTCTAAGCTGACACAGGAGCAGGAACCCAGCTGCACAGCATCTCAAGGGAATGGACCAGTGAAGTAAAATGTCCTAAGGGAAATGCTTTTTGGTGACCCTAGCGAGTTCCTCGTTGATGATGCATTCAATGTATGTACATACAGGGGTCAAATGCACAACTGGACCCATCAGCATCCAGTGAAATAGCCCACTCTAATCAGGTAGCTCCATTTACATCACTGCAGGATATAAACCTCAAACATTTACCCAGGATTTGCACACGCCAAACAGTGCTTCAGCAGTGGATGGTGGCAGTAAGTTCCACCAGTTGACTTCCCACATGCTGGGAAGCACAAGAAATCTAGTAAGTAAACTACTGTGGCAAGATCTCCAATTCATTTCTGCAGATGTCCTGATAAATATCCAAACACTTAGGCAGTTCTCCAAACTTAAGCTGAATTACAAATCTTCTCAAGATCTGCTCCATTTTATTCTTCAAAATTCCATCCAATTTGGACTGTTAGGCATTTAAGACTTTTTTTTTTTTAAAAGTGCAAAGTGAGTGAAAGGAAGGGGGAGCAAAAAGTTAGCAACCCACCCTGCCATATTTATTCTGGTTTGTATCATTTAAAAAATGAGCACTAAAAGGCTGAGTGGAGCTCACCCGACGTTTTTTAATGTACTGTAATTTCTCAGGAAAACGCTTTGTGAAAAGTAAGCAATATATCCTAGCGTATAAGTATGTAACCATAGTTTCCCCCACCATGCAAAACATCTGTGACCTTGCACAGAGGTCATCACTGCAGTAGTGTTTCTCTTTACTTTTAAAGAAATGTCAGGCCATTTTTTATACAAGACTTATGACAGGGTGCTGTTTATTGTATCACAAAGCCACTATAACTCCAGCACAAGGAAACTGCTATTATTTGGAGAGTATATATCTTTCTGACTAGCAGTAAAGATGAAAATAAGAAGGGTCCTTTTCAGAGAGTAAAAAATCAGTCTCCCTTAATGACACCAGCATCTTCTCCATGACTGAAAACGGAACCGTTACTGGACTGCTCAGTCTGACTAAGGCTCAAATTTTATGCTGGGATTTTCTATTAGGTCACACAGGGTTTGTGCTCATCTTCCACTGAAAATGATGTCAAATTCCCAATTTTTTGAGTTCTCTTATGTGACCACACAATCACTTTAGCCACTAGACTTAAAATCTCAGCTCCTTTCAGTAGAGGCGTGCTTCCCTCCCCACACCACTTTACGTTGAATCAAATTTTTTGTTTCACAAGGAAAGCATTGGAGTAAATGCCAAGGACAATTTGGGGCAGAATAAAAATCATTCCCAGTCACCTCTATTTCCTTTTTACCTTGATCATGGAAAATTGCTTGTGGCTTTTTCTCGTAGCTCTGTTCAGTCCTGAACGAGTACACTGTGGGGGCACCAGGCTGTGAAGGCTGCATCTTTTAAATCAGGAGTCTAACTGAGATCCTAACTAGTTGTGTTCATTGAAGGTCCCTCGGTACTTTTCGCAAGACTAACCTCTGTATCCTGGCCAAATTCCAGCTCAAGTAATTACAATCTACTTTCCCAAACACCCTTCTTCTTTCCCTGCAGCACTTTCAATTGCATATGAAATTATTCTATTATCTAATTATAATAGTGCCCACAGATTCCTGTCAAGCTTGGGGATTCTGTGAGGTGCTACAGAGAGAACAGATGCATCCACAGTCCTCCAGTTTCCCAGCAGCATACTGTGCAAGTGTTGAGACCTGTGACTACCTGCCATGACTCTGAAAGGCCAGACTGAAGAACAGTGTTCCATTTGAAATACAATACAGTAAATTAGTGCAAGAAAGAGAAGTGAAAGAAAGAAATATGTAAGCTTAAGAAAGAAAGCAAAAGAAGGACAGGTCCCTGCTGGTGGTGTTTTAGGCTGACTGTGTGCTATTTAATCAGTACCACCCCCCACAGTAGTTGAAAACAAAGCTGCTTAGTGTACATCTACCCTGTTTAACTGTACAGGAATGTCCCAGCTAGCACCACACATGCTGGAAGAGCCACCCAAAGTTTCATCATCTGTCAGGTCTGTCCTTTAAGTGGAGCATCCATGCTGGCTATAAACCGCAGATACATTGCTTCTGATTCAGCCATAATGGCATGGTGTAATCCGAACTCCACACACTTCACACAGCCAAGATTCTGCCTTTTACAAGCAGATAGGAGCCTGCTTTGCCTAGGCTTCAAACAGACCATATGCCAAGCACTGCTAATACACATCCGAGTTCAAGCTAGGAGTGTTGCCAAGAGGCAGGATATATCAAATTGGTCTTAACACCACGTGAATGTAACTACATGCCTAAGAGCTTCACTGAATTATGAAGCCTTTGATTTCTGGCATGAAAGGAGAGGTGGATTGGAAGGAATCACCTTTCCTCATTCCATGTTTGCACAAGCGAACAGTAGCAAAGCCATTAAAAGGGAAAGTGTAGATTGCTTAGAACTCCGTTCCCATTTACACACCCGGATTTTAAAAACCAACCAAACACAAATGGAAAAATGCCAAAGAAGTTTGAAATATCTTTTCCAGTATATTCAATGAAGTCAACTGCTCGCAAATATTATACTGCTTAAATTCAGAGAGAATAAATTTAGGAATATGGAATTAGATGGGACAGCAAGTCTTTTTCCTGACCATTTTGGGAATTTATCTTCAAGATGTTTAACACAGAACTGACCACAGAATATTCATTCACTACAAACTGCATCCCAGCACCCAATAACATGAACAGCAGAAGAAAATAAAGTGATCAGAAAAATATCATGAGCTCTTTTGAAATGTTTGTTTGGGGTTCATTGTCATTAATTGGAAAAAAAAAAAAAATTTGTGGTTCTTTAGGGAGAAGAATCATTTGTTCATTTTTTTCCTGCTATCCCATAAGTCTTATATTTACGTAATAGCAATGAAGACATTTCAGTTTAGATTGTTGTTTCCTTTGTACCTTTAAGCATAGGTTTTGAAGTGTGTTTCCTTATAATGCTATAATTTAACTTCAACGTTTTTAAACGAATATGGCAGCAGGATGCAGCCAGCATATGCTATGTAGTCCACGGAGGGCAATTATTAATTTCCCAGTGGATACCTTTTCTTATGGTGACTGGCAGTGGGGTTTTTTGTTTGCTTTTTTATATTATTATTATTACTCATGCCTTTTATTTAAAACATTGCTAGATGTCTGTATCTCAATACACCTGCTGTGCCAGTGATTACACTGTGTTTAATGGCATGTCTGTCTTGGGAGAGCATAGCCGAGTGTAAGAGGGGACTGGAAAGGACAATAAAACAGCTGTTGAATTTGTACATCCCTACATTCCATTTGAGGAGCTGCCACCAACCTGCTAGGGCCTGGCCAAGGGCCTTGGTCACATCTGAGCTCCAGCCTTCGTTCTGACACTGACAAACTGTGAGTTGTGGTGGTCTTGCTCAAACCTGTAACTATCGAGCAGGCTTGTAGCTAAACACTGAAATGGTGCAAGGAAAAAACAAATATGAAGTTTTCCAGAAGTGTTTTGTACTGACCGAATTTTTCTTCTGCTGAAGATAACAATGGACATGAGGACAATAAAACTGCAGTAATAGTAGCACCATTAGTGCTAATGGAAATGTTTCAACAATAAATTTCCAAAATATACCTTGAAGATCTTCCCTAAAAATGTAAATCATCAGTACAGGCCAAACTCAATGGACAAATTTCATACATGATCACAGACTCTGACAACCTGTCAACTTGGACTAAGAACAGACATGCACAATGGTAAAGCAAACACATAACTGCAGGTCTACAAGAATGGAGCCAACTACGCTTTACTCCAAGCTTGCCGTTCTGATTTGGGTCCTTACCTCAAAAATGTCAAGTGTGGAGAGGGATTTTTCGCTTGTTCCAAACATAAACTACTTAGTCCTCTGTAGCTAGATATTCAGCAGACAGCAGCAGGCGACAATTATTACGCAGTAGTACCAAGATCCATGCTTTAAAAAAAAAAAAAGGATAAAGCCTCAACTCAACTTCTTTCTAGGATAAAGCCTCAACTCTGCAGCGAGATCGACATGGGTGGGTCCTTGTATCTATTTAGAGACCCATTAATTTTAACAAACAGTAAGTGAGACAAAACAAACCACTTCTGCAGATTCACCCAGAACATTTTTCTTATAAAGCTGTTCTTGAAAAGAATCACTCTAAAAGGAGGTCCAAGTTCAAATACAGCATGCCAATATAGTGATAAATAAAAAACAGGGAAGTTTCAGACTACTGAACATGTGTCTTCAGAGCTGGGAGATAAGTTACATGTTACAGATACCAGCCAAAGAACTGGTGGGAATAACGATTTGATTCTCATAGTACTTGGACAACTCTTTATTAAAAAAAAAAAAAAAGTATTCCATTAACTGCATCGTTTCTAAGTGGCCTCTTGTCATACTTGAGGCTGAAGTAGTTACTGAAGAAAGATCAAGGGTTAAGCTGCACACTGCACAACAGCGCAAGACTTTAAAAGAAATAATAAAAAAAAGCTTCATCCAATTTTTTTTCCAAATTAAATCAAGAACATTCATAATTAGTTTTTACACCGGAGACATCTAGTGGGAAATGAAAGAACTGAAAGAGCCATAAGCTGCCTTCGCCCTTTCATTAATATTTGCTCCCAAATGCAGGTCAAATAAATCTAACTCACAGTTTGAAATGAGTAGCTTTAAAACTGATGTATTACTTTCTGCTCGGATTTATGCCACCCATTTTGGATAATTACTCCCAATGCTTTTTCCCTATTGTATTCAAAGCTTCTTCATAAGAATGAAACGAAGTTGGGTTCCTTGAGATCTCTTCTGCTTTTAATAACTTTTCATTCCCCTCCACCCCTCCCCATCCTCAAAGATTACTTCCACCTTTGCAATTTAAGGCAACTGGATTTGTGCTGGCAGACACCTTGCACTCATTTATGGATGTGTTTTGTTCCCTGATATGATAAATTGCATCGTCCAGGCACACAGTAAAAGACCATCCTGCCCTGCATCCGAGGCCCTGATCCTGTGAAAACGTACCCATGTGCTTGAGTTTATACACTGAATAAATTTACTGAAGCACATGTGTAAGCCCTATTCTCACAAGATTTATGCGCATCAATAGGGTTACGCACAGTGCATAAAGTTAAGCACGTGTTTAAGTCATTATGAGACTAGGAACGGAACACGCAAAGGGTGAAAGGGAAAATAGATGGACAGAAAGGTGAATTAACTTGCCCTATGTCATGGTAGTCACGTCCACATGGCACAATGCAACAACTGTCCAGAGATACCTGAACTAGTTCTAAAAACCCTGCTGTTACAGGAAGCGGTTCATTTACTAAAAAGCCACTCTGCTCAGGCTAATATACCTACTAGGCAGAAGGGCTAATTAGTCTGAGCAAAGCATCATGCCAACACAGCTCTACAGCTTTTAGAAGCTAAGCTAAAACACGTATCGCTCAACAGCATCACATTATACTTTTTAAGAGTACCCAGAGAAAGCCAGTAGGGACAGAACTAACTCTTCAGCACTTCTACTTAGTGTTTTATTTTTTGGCTATTTTGCTACATCAGTACAACCAGGGGGAAGCCATTCTGCTGAAATCCACTGCAGGAGTGTGTCTGTGCCTCAGTGCAATGCAAGACAATGAATCAAAGGGAAGCACCTACCAACTTTATTAAAAATATTTTGATGCAGAGGGAAGCAAAGGTAAGAAGTGGACTACTATAAGAAAATGCAACACAACTTCACGCCTTACACAGGGTGTGGTGCTGCAAACAAGAAAACGTGTCCTTGTGAGTTCTCTAGGCCTGTGCAGAAGAGCAAAAATACCCACAGAAGTCCTTCCCTACCGATCTGGGAGCAACACTGAGGCCTTTGAAGCTGATCCATTAGAGACTTCTAAGTTTCCATTTCGTTACAAATCAGCGTGGGAAATAAAGCCTTCTCTGCTGTCTCTCTTTGGGTATCTGTAGGCTTTTAGAGGTTTACATCAATATTGTGCAGTGACATAGTTAAATCATCCTCCTTCCACAAAAGGCAGTTCCGGTTTATTGGTATCCGGCTCCTGCATACGCAGAGAATTAAGGACAGGTACATGCTACCTACTGTTTACAGGCTATATTTGGAGTTAACAATTGCATAACATTGGATGAGCTTAGTGCTTAACCTTCTATTTCATTATTTTTACTTCCCAGATACATATAATTGCTCAGTTATGGCAATTCTTTAAAAAAAAAAAAGTTGTTCTCTATATTTATCTGCTTGCTTCCCTCCCCCTCAAAATACTAAGTAGCCCAGGTGTCTTAAAACTGAGGTAACAGCCCCCTTTTGCAGCTGGTGATTTGCAGAACAAAAGACAAGATGGTTGCCTGAATTCACCTTACCTCACACTCAGCAGTGTGCAGAGAAATTAATGGTACCTAATTTTCCCAGCTCTTCTGCTAAAACCCAAACCAGCCCTCCCTTTTTACTTTTACAGACAACATGCACCATCAAAGCAAAAATATACCCTCAAAACTCAAATTAACATTTGAAATTCATTCAAAGCCCAATGGCATGTTTGGCTTATATCTTTGCTGACCAAACACCCCAATACCCCGCTCTCCTAATTGCAAACATATTGAAATGAGACCTATCTTGAATGTCCTTCTGGCCGAGCCACGTCCCTCCTTTGGGCAAAGGGTGGGGGCAGCCATGAAAAGCATCCGCAAAGCCATATAGTCACAAAATGCAAGCAGAACAAAGGAGAAAATGAGAATATACTAGTTTGCTTTCTGAATTTTAACATATCTGGAGTTACAGCCACCTCTGTTGTGAAAGGGGGAGATAAAATCTTGTGAGTTTTTTCAATCTGCTTTGGGTTCATCACAGTCATTTAATCATTACATCACTGATTTCTATGCGTGTGTATACATTTCTCTGTGCACATTACTCTTTGACTGTTAAATCTGTCTGAAATGGACAAAGTCAAAGACATCCAAAAGTTCTTTTTCTCTGTGCATAGTAACTGCTAAATCTTTAAGAAGCTTTTGTCTGCAGAGATTTACTGTTTTGAGGTGTGGCTTTCATGCAGCACATCACGGAGGAAGTGCACACCCTTGGCAATCATAAAAGTTTGATTTTTGTACTTGTTTATTTTTTTGCTTCCCTTTAGCACATTCAGTAAGTAATTGTGAAGGGAAAACTTGTCCTCTCTGAGAATTAGAAGCTCTAGGATATTTGAAACATATGAAGACAAAACAAAACCAAAAATCACATTTGCTTACTTCTCTGGAGAGATTAACTGAAGTCCTGCCAGCTAAAAGAAAAAACCTAAAGAGGAAGAAGAGGCTACATGGAGGGGAGGATAGAAACATCACTTTATTCAGGCAGGCAGACTTGTTCCACCTGCTGAAGAGAGGAAATTAAATTAATTCCTCTTTGTTTTGTTTCTTCCTCCTTTATAGTAGAGCTAACATCTTGTATTCCCTGTCCCCACCTGCTGGTAGCAGAGAATTACCTATTTTCTAGGCCGGGTCATAGAAGAAAATGTTTAAAATGAAAAACCAAGTTGTATGGTGATGGGAAGAAGGGAGAAATTTGAGAAAGACAGAGAGAGATATTAAGCACTTTGCTGCAGTACAGCTTTGGCTGGAGTAGGTAAGATGCATGTGGCACTTGGGCTTAATCGTGAGTCAAACTGGCCATTTTCCACAGGCCAGTGTGACTTGCAGCTGCCCTGAATGAAAGCAGGAAATTGCATTTTTGCTATTTATAAACTGTGAGAGTGAAATAACATGAATACTGTGTACCTCTCCCGATCTCCATCTGTGGGGTTTTAAGTATCTTATAAGCCCCAATAGAGTGTGCTCTTCAGATCTTATAAGGGCATTCTCATCATACCAACCCATAACATGGATCAGCATAATTGCACCATTGTCTTCCATTATATTAAGCTGGATAAATTACCTTTTGGGTCATAGCTCCTGTATAGCTCAAGCTAAAGTAGTTCTCTTGATCTCAAGTAGAAGGAGACAGTGCTTTTGGAACAAGATGGCTGTTTTATATGCATTGGCTTAGTCACCACATGGCTTGTTGGATGACAGTCATAAAATCTGCAAGCTTGTTTACAGGGCTTATTTTCTCCTGGACTTATTCACACTTTGTACCCTCACGTATATCGAAAACACAACATACGAAGAAAGCACACAGTCTCAGGCGAAGTCAGCCTAGCACAGCGAGGATTATCTCTAAATCAATCCAGTTAGTATGTAGCCTATCGCAAAAATGTCTCAGAAAGAAAATCTATGTGACACTGCAATATAATTGTTGTGACAATAAAAATGAATGAGTCTGCTTCCACTGTAAATGTGGGCTTGTCCTATTTTCATCTGTCCGGCTGCTAAAGACTAGTAACATATATCACTTCGTGCTGCAATCAAACACTAAACTTCGGCTGGTGTTACAGTAAAATGTATACATGCAGATCCTATACCTTGTAAAGGGGGTAGCTCAAGTTGCAAGCAAGACCCTTTATTCTGTAGCATTTCTGTTCATTGCAATTTCCCAGATGAGTCACCTATGAGAGTTTACAATGAAGCACTAACTTACCCAAGTGAGTTGTTCAAACAGATTATGGCTTGTAAAATTTCCCCAAGTAGAGCACAGTTAACTAGAGATTCCGGTGCTGCACTACTTACCAGCTGGGAAAAAAATTTAGTTTCTACTAGATATTGCGAAGTTCAGCTTTTCAGGGCAGGGAAATTCCCACAGGGTTGGGAAAAGCTACAGCTGATGAGCACATCCATAAAAATAATAAAAAAGGCACTTGTGATTGTACCAAGATAATGACGGGAAATAAAAAGATTTCATGCACTGAGCACTCCAGTATATTTAATCAAAATGTTTCTCCAAAGCGGCCTAGTAACTGAAAACTTGTTCTAGCATTCTGAGATCCCTCCTGTCACTGTCATACTTGGTAATCAACCCTATATCCTATGTAAATTCAAGTCCTTCCCTGTCAGGTACTTCGTCCCTGTCTACAGGAGGCTTATTAAGACTCCTGTCTACAAAGCAATTGGAAAAGGGACAATGTAGTTTCAGAGAAATGCTAACTATCACTGCTTTTCTTAAGACTTAGATCCCATAAAACATGCAAATGTGCTTTGCAAAGCAAGTGAAGAGCCTACTGTCACTTAAACAGACTGTAAGCTAAACTCACACTTTTCATAAACAGAACAAAATGGGAGAAAGGGACGAAGGAAAGGAGTTACAAAAAGATAATGTTTCATGGCACAGAAAGTGCAATCAAAGCTCCCTATCAGCTGTGTGGCTGAAAATACAGTCCCCAGGGTGTCAGCTGATCTAACCACCACGATGGAGTCCTTTCCCAGAACTTGCTCCCGAGCAAGAACCCATCACCTGACTTCTGTCCTTTTCATTCTGAAGAAATTCTCATAAGAGAAGCCTAAAAGGTGTCTACAGTCTCCTTATCTTAGAAAAAGTGTAAATTCTTCTGACGGCATCCAGCTTCAAATCGTACAGCCCAGAAAAGCCCCAGAAAACTTTCATCCCAGGACCCTTAAGCACTGCCCAACAGAACAATGCAGAGGACCATCGGGCTGTGGTTGAGCATGTCTGATGCACCTTTAAACGGGTTAGATCAAATTAGAGTCCAAAAAGAAATGATTACCTTCCTTCACTTAAACATCTCTTCTTTCTTAATAAAGTATCACAGGCATTGAATTTCAGGCCCAGTGTTTTCAGGGATATACGGGTTATTTCCAAGCCAAGCTATTACCAGTGAACGCGGTGACATTAATATGAGTAAATGCAGGAAAAAGGATGAAATAAAACATATCCTATTGAAGGAAATGAGAGCTCCTTAAGAAAGAAAAACACACATAGGAAAGACGTGGGCATATCAGGATACAAATGGGACACTGGGGAGCGCTGGATTCCACAAGCATGATGTTATTGAAGTGTTTGATACCAGAGTAAGCACCTGCAGATATGAATTACATCCTTGTTCGGACCACTAACATCGGAGTACTGACATCTCAGGAAGTGCTTATGTTATATTTCAAATCCCACTGCCAACTGCATAAATATCAAATAAATCAATCATAGATATAAAAGACATTATCTTAAGGACTTTAAAAAGCTGAACGAGCCACCTCTCTTCTAAAAGTAGTACCACCCTTAAATCATTTGGGCTTCTTCTGTCAGTTGCACCTGAACAGCAATAACATTAATGCTGTTGACCATCAGACATTAAATGCTTCACCTCTGAACACAGAGATACAATTGGTGTAGCGATAGTTAAAAACAATAATAGCTCAGTGATTGTGTCAAAGGTTTCGCACACTGTGAATACACTTTCCGCTACCTTCAAGAAGTGGACATCTCATTTTACACACGTAGAAACTGAGGCACCAAACTACGAAAGGATGTGTTCAATATCAAGAGAGCTCTAGAATGTCATGAGCAAAACAAGCTCAGGACTAGGAGTCCTCGTAACGTTTATTAGACCATGCAGTCTTTATTTGCAATGTATTTTGAGATGGTATTCCTGACCAAGACAGATAATGCAATCTAGAAATGAAATGTTTGTGTGATAGAAAGACATTTTGTCACCTGCATGTATCAGGTAAAAAGACTATTAAAAATAGACTACAAACACAGTTTATCTCTTTCTAAAGAAAATTTGTGATTTAACTGAAAGTGTCTATTCTGTGTTGAAAAATCCAGGTCTTAAGCTTCCGCTACATTTTAAATAATTTTTAAAGTTAAAACTGTACAAATATGAAAATATAAACCCAAATACAATAAAAATAAATTAGTTTAATAATTCTGTGAGCTTTAGTAAACTAAGATTTTACTAGTGTTATGGAATTTGGGATTTTAAGAACACTTTTCAATTTAAGAGTCTCCCCATAAGCTCTTATTAGATTAATTTGTTATTTTTTCTTCCTTGCCATGGGAGTCTTAATTACTATTGCTCCAAATACAGCTACCATCCATCTTAATCAAGCAGGGACTATTTGGCCATACCGCTAAATCATCTGGTGTAATCAGTTCTAAAAAGTTTGTTCTGAAGTGAAAAAATGGCCGAGAATGAAGCAAAAGTAAATATATCTTTTTTACATTTTGTTAATAGCAGCAGGAAGATTAAGTGGCCATTCTACTAAATATTCGTAAGAGTTAAGAATTTTTAAGCAGAAGTGTATTATGAGCCACATATTCTGAGAGACAGAGGAAAAAAAAAAGGCCTGCTGCAAAGGACAACATTTGAATTGGAATGAGTTTGCGAATTAAAATAAAAGTGTTGGTAGAATCTAAACTTTATTACTGGTGATGGTTTCTCTCAGACTCCTAAGACCACAAATTCTCCAAACCCAGGTAATTTCCAAGTGGAAACATTTGCAGGACTACTATTTTGCACGGAGCATACTGGGAACTCCAGCAGAAGTTCTGGTCCAGCCTCATAGCTGATTATGCTGTGCAGATGACTGAGCTTTATTTTCGGAGAAGCACCAACAATAAAGAACACTAACGTGACTTGTCACTTGCTCTGGAGATGACATAAGTATTGCAGACCAAACAGCCCATCTGCTGCATTGGAGGCTTCAGAAGCACCGGGAATTGCCAATGTCAGAAGTCTGCACTGTTACTAACTTTGCTGCATTTGTTCTAGGGCAGAAATGAAACATGTATATAGCTGGTTGCACCAGGGTTCTGGACAACGGGTCCAAGTGCTGATCTTACAATCATGCCTCTTCCCCCTATTGGAATACTGCAGTACCACTTATATGCTCTCTTCTAGAACCCACTGCAGCCAACATGAGTACTTCCACCAATTTCAGCACACTTCAGAACAGTCTCTCTCTTCTTACGATAACCTTGCATTGTCTACTATAAACTGCGTTATTGAATGATCTCATAACCTGAATGTAGCAATAATGTGCACAGTGTAATTAGTGTGTATTTAATATGATTACATAATTTAAACATGTTTTGGCAGAAACCTTTTACAATCCCGTGCCAGTTTCCAGTCGCCAGTTTTAGTGCCAGCCCCTCAGCAGCTGGACCAGTTTAATGCTCCTTCTTGTTATGAACAGTGAAAGTTGCCTGTGATTTTTTCTTTAAAAAAACCCACCCTTCAGAAAGATGAGATATCAAATAGGAATAGAAAAAGCAGCTGTAGGGCTTGACCTTCTCTTCAGCCTCTTATGATTGTGTATAACACCCTTTGAGTGAGAAAAACAAATTTAATTAAGCTTTTGTTTGTTTTTGTTTTTCTATGGCACCAAACAAAAGATTTGGGATACAAAAATCCTCTCTTTGCCCATCAAACTAACATAGGGCAGTAGAAAATGGTTTGCCCAAAATACCGATGGGAACATGACCCAGAAGTATCACAGGAGGCTCCTTTCTAACTCAGCTCCACGGTCCAATTCAAGCCACTCATGAACCACTAAGTGTCCTGCCCTGGGACATGTTTGTCCAGGAAATTATTCTTCTAAGTTTTATTTACACTGGTGTGTATTTTCATTTTATATCCTGTAAGGCAATTGTGTGAACTAAAGATGAACAATTCAAAACTTTCCAAACCCAACTTGCACCTGGAATATGCTTTTAAGTCCTTAACTGTCTGCAAAACATAATGTGGACCTTCGTGAAATTGCAAGCTTATCAGCTTTCAAAGACTAATTCTACAGAGTAGAACTGCCATATTAAAAAAAAAAAATAAATCTGTTGATCTGCACTAGTAAATTTAAAGGAGTATATTTCTCCTTGTTCTCAGATTTTCATTTGATATAGGAAACCATATCAAGTGCCTCCATCTTTGATGGGGAACCAGTCTGTACACAAGAGGAAACGCAATACTGTTACAGCTCAGACACTGTTCATATGGCTGCTGTCCCATTAATCCACCCAAATCCCTCCATCCTCTGGACTTCTCAGAGGTTCCTCTCATTTTAATCCTCAAAAAACCTCTAAATTCAGACTTTCCAAGGAAGCTTTCCTAATTAAGATTTCATTAGCAGTTTGCATACAAAACAAATGCATCTTTGTGCAGCATTACTGTCAAAAAGGAGACGTTCCATTACCAGAGTTCAGTTCACAAGATACAGTAAGAGCAGGGAAAAATGTAATGACAAAAACAAAGAAGGTTCAAGTTTCCTTAAAAAAGTGTAACCACCCCCCCTTCCCTCTGTTCAGCTGCAGTAAGGTGAAAGGCTAAATGTGGACAGAATGGTAATATGTAAGCGGTTTCTAAGCTTTCTGGTGGGAATACTTAACAGCATAAGTATGTTTCCCCTGGAGACCTTCTCCACCATTTGGTCCAATTTCTTACTCCAAGAACTGAACCAATTCATGATGTAATGCTCCAGGGAAAACATTCCTCTCGAAAAAGAGTATCTTCCTAGGGAGAAGTTTGAAGAAAACATCTTAATATTGTTTAAACAGCTTTTGGCACGGTCATACTAGTTGTGCTGCATTCAATACTGAAAGCAGAAGAAAGGCAGGCTAAAAATATGGAAACGGAAAGTTTTAGGATTTAGTTTAAGACTTCTCCTCAACTACCACCCCGAGCCCCTAGCCCTTGCTGATCCTTAGTGGAATGAGGAAAGATATTTTCAGAAGCAGAGATTTTCTTTGCTAATAAAAGAGGAACAATTTAAGGCTTTGGCTATTCTGCGTGTCAGTATGAAACCACATATCTAATTCTGCCTATAACCTTATCATTCTCTTTAACTCTTATGCAAAGGTGCAATTCCACAGCACTTAACACCACAGATCTGGCTGTGACTAAGGCTTTTTGTGGCTCTGTTAGGAGGCGCTATGCCAAGCATTAGAAAAAGTTCCTGGCAGCAATGCCTTCATTTGCTTAACTTGCAATATCTTGTGTATGCATACATTCTCTGTGCTACCAATTGCTTAGCTTCCCTTTTAGGATCATCGCTCGGTGAACCAACTTGTCTTTTTTTTTGTGACTGGCAAGAGCCAGATGTCAGAGTATTCAGCAAGAGGAAGAAGAACTGGGAGGACAGAAGCAAGATAAGTGAGGCAGACCAGAAGGCAGCACGCTCCAAATCCAAGGCAGTGGAACACAGTGATGCTGGAAAACTCGGCGAGGTACAGCAGACCTCTATCTGTTGTGAGAAGCAAGCAGTGGGAGAGATGGAAAAGACAAATGTAAAGTGAACATTTGGGGCTGATATTCCATAGCTCATATTGTGTAATGCTTAGCATTAAGATAAGCTACATGCACATTACCCACTCCTTTATATAAACCTTACAAAGCTTTCCTTGCAAAACACACCATAGGTACTTGCGATTTTTTTCTTGAGATGTGAGTAAAATGACCTTTTTGTTCACCGTTATTTGTACCCACACAATTACTTTTTCCCCAATAGCACACACGAGGATGCTCAAAATATCTAAGTCCTAGTTCAAATATGAATTCTCTTACAACCTTAATAGATTTGCATTAGTGAATATTATTTACTACCAAAATTCAGCATTACTGACCTTCTAGCCATGGAACTAAGTGCATTTGTTTGTCCAAACGTTTGTATGATACAGGCAGGTTATTTATGACAGGGTGAAGCATGGCTTCAAAAGTGTCTTCAGTATAACTGAGTTGATTTAATGGATGGCGATATTAGATCCATATTTTTCACCCTGATGTTACAAGTGCTGGCAAATAAATGAAAGACAAAGAGCAAGGAAACTGAGTAACAACTTAATTCAAGAACAGGACAAACCCAAACCCAGACCACAGAGGGAACAAAAAGCCCAGTGTTCAAATTGTTAGCTTGTTTAGTTCACTACATCATTAGGGCTTTCGAGGAATGATCACTATTTGTTCTTGCAACTTCTCCTCAGACTTTGAGATACCTTGCCTGTAATCTTCAATGACTTAATCATAATAATTTAAAACTGAGGCTTGTTTATCTACTTAAAAACCTTAGGAGTTTTGCACATTATTTGTTCAAAGGAATTTTTGCTTGCAGGGTGAGATCGTGAGGAATAAAAGATTTGTTTGCAGGGTGGGGATTGTCCAGGCATGGTGTCTCTTTTGATAATTTAGGTTTAGTCCTTCATTTTTACAATAGTTGGAGGCCTCTGGGCATAAGTGACTAAATTAAGTTGTTATTATTATTAATAGTAAATATGGATGTTCAGACTATAAAACATGTTGCACAACATGAATTATCTTACGCGGTGCAAGGTCTTCACTGAACTGATTGGCAATGCTAAAAACCAGCAGTAAGCCTGCACCATAAAGAGGGTATTTAAACTAAATTTTAGTGGAGTTGGAAGCCAGTCCATAGCAGACTTCTGTCAAGAGGTTTTACTGCTAGTTTGCTGGGTCTTGTGTTTGTAGAATTTTCAGTTTCTTGGTAGACCCTAAACTTTTAAAGCCTTGAATCACAACTATTTATCACCCATCAGGGAGCTACATAAAATGTATTTTCCTTCAGAATGACTATTCTCATAAAAAAACCTAATTTTAAAAAAGACAATTAAGAATATTTTTTAAAAATCTACAATATAGCCCAACTAACAGGGATTCTTATAACTAAATACTACGAACCACAAAAATTAATGCCACCTGCAAGCTGTAAATATGTGTATTATTTAATTTTTTCCCCAAGTATTTTCTTTGGCTGTTACATTCAGCTGAACAAGGCCTAAAAATTGTCAAACTAAATTCTTGTTTAAGAGTAGAGCTCTAACTACTGCCAGTTTGAGTGAAACACACATCCAGGTTTAGGGAATATGTTTTGTTTATTTTGGCTGCAGCACAGGGTGGAACATTTTCCATCCCATCCGAATGCAGTCAAAAAGGTTTTGAAATATTGCACAATAAAAGCCATTCATTATATCTGTCTCCTCTCCCTTCCAAAAACAAAAATGGCTGACCAGTTCCAAATCTGTGCAGGGGGCAGGAAGATGGGAGTCAAGGGGTCACTGGAAATAACCCAAGACTAACACCAGGTTTTTCAGGTTTGAGTTAGAGAATATGTTCCATGCCCTCATTCCCAGTGCACACAGGTTTTTCTTCTTCCCCCTCCAAAGCCTGGTTAAAGTAGTTAATTGCTCTGTTATGCACAATTTACAGGACTTAATTACAAAACTAATACATTAGCCTTCTTGTCTATAAGTCACAGGCACAACTTCATCTTTTCCACTGGGACACAGTGAAATTAGACCTTACCTTATTTCAAATTAAAACATTTTGATTTCCACTGTTTACCTCCTAATTTTAAAAACATGCAATTTGAGGGAATGCCCAACTACTCTTTAAAGTTTGTTTTTAATTTCCATTGCTTCCCTACCTGTTAGCAACTTGAAAACAGAATTTCTTTCACTGCCCACTCCTGTTCCTGTGTGCTTAAGCTATACTTGGCATACATCAATGGATTATTTTTTTCTTCCTCTTTCTCCATTTCCTTGTACATAGATCTAACAATGCTTTTCTGTTTGCTTCCTTGTGCATAGATCAGTTCATCACTAAAGTCTTTCCAGGTCTAAGCGAACTATAAGAGTGCTAGAGGGTTCAGAGTGAGAAGGAAGAATAGAGCACAAACATTTTAGTGCGTTTCCAAACAGCAACTAGACTAGAGGAACCCACCATAGTGAAGTTTATATGCCACACTTAGGTGTTTCAGTATCCCCTTCTATTGCCCAGTTCCTTAGAAGGAAGTAGAGAAAAATAAGCTGAAGACTAGATGAAGCTTTATTTACAATTGATTATTTTGAAGTAAAAAAAAAAAAAAAAAGGCGCATATTATTCTTATTGTTTTCTTTCCCCTACTTACCATGAGTGTCAGGTTAAGAAAACTATTTTATGTCTGTTAACTCACATGTGAGGAAAGTTGGTCGTGTCATCTCCACTTTTGTAAATCATGTGCATCTTAATTATGGCAAAATAGTGGCATAAAATAATTCCCATAAAATACTCACATTTTCCCTTTATGACTTTCTGAAGAAGTCAAGTATAAGTAATATTGTTCTGTGTATCTTCAGCTCACTGACATTAAGCAAATTTAAGCGAAGACCATTCCAACTGTGAAATATTCTTTACTGCTAGTTGTCAGATATTCAGCTATCTGAAAACGTATCAAGACTTCACTTCATAGGATAGCGCAAGCAGAAGTGATGTGTAATTACTCTTGCTTATTAACGACATCATAATTACAGAGCGGCAAAATAATCAGTCTTTTGTAGGACCCACCACTTGTCCTCTATGTCAGTCAGAGCATGATAATTACATGCCAATCTGCTAAATGCAATTATGCAGCAACATACACTTAGTGCTAGCTATTACCCTACTTGAAGCCATTTAAAGGCTATACACCACAGCACTTACTGTTAGTGAAGTACTTTTAAACACAAAGTAATCTTTATAGCAAGAAAAAGCCTCCTTTTGGAAGAGCAGGGAGAATAAATGAGAGGTGAAAGAGACTGGCCAACGCTATAGATTTCTTTAGATGCCACTATAACACACAGACTGACATGGAGCTCAGTACTACACAAAAAGCCAAACAGTGAATTAAGGCGAAGGCTACAGAGGCCAGCCTTCACGCCGGGAGACTGCACCAGCCGACTCCCCAGTTTAACGTACTGCGTAGTGATGCTTCACCCATCAAACTAAAACACAACTCAGTTTTACACTGCTGACTTTGTGCATTCTTCTCTCCAATGACTCTGTTGCAAATAAAACTGCAGGTTGTATTAGAGTGACTAAGCTAACCTAATGTGACAGAACACCATTAAAATCTATTCCAGATATTGCTGCAATTAACAGCTAAAACCAAGAACATAGACTCAAAATACCTTGACTCTTGAGACCTGTCGTAACTCACACACAATATATCTTAATTTTAATTCCTACACCCTCACATGGCAATGAAGACAAGAGACCACTTCAGAAGGTTCTTCTGTTGATTGAATAGGGATAGTGAAGCTGCTGGTCATTCAGAGCTTGAGTTAACTCAATTTTAGAAAAGCAAATCTGAAAATGGAACAGCATTGTTCACTCTGCTGTTCACGCTTCCTGCATAACAGCACGGCCACCAAGTTGTAGGTTACACTATTTCAGGAGTCTATAGTGATACCCTTCTGAGGAAGAGCAGCGAGTCACATGAGATCTGAATGTTTAAAGTACTAAGACCATTTTGTTAGTCCTGCATGAAGAGCTCTCTCCCAAAGTCCCTAGTTCCTTCCCATGCTAAACAGCCCCCAGCGTTAGCAATTCTCCGGCTCCCTATTCCATGACAGATTCTATCTCAGGTCTTAACTATTAAGCAAGTCCCAAATCACCTCTTGCAACCCTAATCTCTAGCAATCAGAAAATACAGCCAGAAGAGACCTCAAGAGGCCATCCAGGCCCTATCCTTACCCCTAGGAAGGATCATATGTCATTCCTGACAGATATTTGTTTAATCTGTTCTTAAAAGCCTCCAGTGATGGAGATTCCACAACTTCCCGAGGCAATGTATTCCTGTGCTCAACTATCTCTGCTGCTGGAACTTTTTCTTGATGTTTAACAGAGACATTTTTCTCTAATTTAAACACATTATTTCTTGTCCAATTCAGTACAGATATGGAGAACATATTATCACACCCCCCTCCCTTACAACAACCTTGTGCATAATTGAAGACTTGCCTCCTCTCAAGTCCCCTCCAGATTAAGCCCCGTTAACTGCAACTTCTTTATTTCTCTGTAGGTCCCAAGCTCACCCTCATGTAAGCCAGGCAAAACTGCCATCAAGCACCTATGTACAATTCCTAAGAACCCTTTTCAACCAAGCTGTGCCAGGAGGAAAATCCAAGCTTTGTTTTCTTCTCCTTACCCTCGCTCTTCTATTTCTGACTTTACTTACACTTCACTTCACATCTAAAGTGCACTTAGCCTATCCACTCAAGAAACCTCGAGGGAGAATTTTCTTCTAGCACTGCTGTGACTGATGCATAGAACAGCAACATCACAAAAAGCACATTCTAGGCAGCATTTTAGATTAAGCTCTCCAGTATCATACATACTAGTTTATTGCCTCTTCCTCCAGGACAACTCTTCACTTGACCCAACTATTCAAGTCTGGTACTCAGTACCCGACACCCAGAGTCTCCAAAGGTTTCACTCACTGCTAGATTCGATATCTAAAACCTGTTGGGTAAACCCAAACATCTCAGCTGCAACTGTAGTGCTCTACTGTGCTTAAGAATGCAATGTCATTTCTATAGAGAGAGTCATACCTGAATACAGTGCATAAGTGTTTCACTTTTCCAGATTAATTTCAGTGCTGAGTTCAGTTGCTGGTTTGATTATTTTTGAATGTTAGAAGTAGCAGCTATTATTAGTTTTAATCTCAAGGAGCTTTAGATTTTCACCTTAGCTAGTATCTCTTCAAAGATTTTGTACATTACGGTATTATTTTCAAATTCAGTTACAACCATAAAACCTCATGTCAGACTGCCCTCTCCTGGTAAACCAAAATACTGCTATCACAAAAAGATTAAACCCAAGTAACTATTGCCATTCTGTTTCCAAATCTAAAATTTTCACCATGACACAAAAGCAAACCCCAAAATAAAACAAGGAAACTGTTTTGATAACTTCAGTAATTTTTCTAAAGCAGCATAAGATGAACAGCATTTAAGTAGTGAAGTTTCTTTCAAGTTGCCTTAGGAGTTCTTGTCTTGGGAAAAATTGATGACATCTGTAGAGAAAAGTAAAACATGCATAAAAATGAAACTGTTCTGTTTGCTTTTAAGCTTTATAAAAGCAGCCAAGGACGTAAAGTATTTTATTCCACATCAATAATGTTAAAAACAAGGTCACAGAAGAGATCATTTTCAACAGAAAGCTATTTCCTTCAAGCTGGCACAGGTATTTCATTGGGGCTGAAACAGAACAGTATGAAAAATGAAAGCAACAGCAAATGTTTAAGTAGACCACCTACAGTCATCACTTTTTATTACATTGTTCAAGCTAGAAAAATGAAAACAGTAAGATGACAGGTCAACTACTGAATAATATGCACTGTATTTAGTACACATACACTGAAGATTTGAAATGTCCAAAAATAAGTACAGCTTTATTGTATGATGAATGTTTCACCTTCCTTAGCCAATTTAATTTTTTAAAATTAATGTTATATACAATCAAGATTTAAAAGATTAGTTTTGTTTTTTTAAAAAATGACCAACCTTCACACCAGAGCAGAATTCATTAACTCTTTCTATGACAAAACTTAGTCTTACTTATAGAACTCTCCCCCTGCTCATGCCCAGAAGGTAAAACAAGGTCTTTCCAGAAGATAGTAACAGCTTCCCTGCCTTCTACTCCTCCCTTTCAAGCCAGAAGTGATTTCTTTCTTATTTGTAGAGACTCTCAAGGGGTTTTTTAGGATATATTTGAAATCTGGAAGAAAATTCATGCAGATTTCAAAAGCAATTTATAAGAAATGATCAAGCACATGGGAAACATCAACACTTCAAGCAATTCCAGCTGAAAGTGCATACTTTACAACATCACCGTTTAACTACTAAAGACAAATTCATGTTTCATCTACTTCAATTAAACTTCAAAAATATAACAAAATCTTAAGGTTGAATCCTGTTCTTTCAAAAAAAAAAGGAAAGAGCCCTATCAGCAAAATATGGATTGGTATCAACTCCCAATCGTCTAAAAAGTAACTTGTCACACAGACCATATTTTCAAACTGTCAAATTTGTTCCTCTTTACTTAAAACAGCCGAGAGTCACACTTTCGCTGCCATGTCCCATTCAGCAACTTTATGTACTGATTGTGCATTGGAGAGCAGAGCAAGTGTAGCAAGATGGTCTACAAAACACATCCAGTCTAACAATCATGACTAAGTTTCAAAGGCATAAATCCCACACTACTACGTAGCTACCACAACTGTAACCATTTATCAAAACACAGGAAAATCCCAGACTGTGATAAAATGCATACAAATGCACGCATAAACATTATTTAAATTTTATGTATTGTCTTACTGCTATATCTTGCAACAGAATTCACTAACCCCTAGGAGAAATCCTTTCAGCTGAGAAAAAAAGGTCTTTGTCTTCTTGAAATGACTGAACTTGGTGTTGCAGAGAAAGTCAGTCATTTATCAAGGTTTTTATAATATCAGCAGTATTTAATTGCTATTGCTTTACAGACATCACTAAAGCATGAAAACATGTGAGCAAGGATGTAGACTACAACAAAGAGGTGATGTCAAATTCAGTTCAAGGAAGAAAAATTTTTTATCCTCTTGATTACCTGCCATTACTGTCTACCAGACCAATGCTCTGAGCCAAGCTAGGTCTTCCATGCAGTTCTGATCTTGAAGCATTTTAGGCATCAAGGCAAGGAAAATCAGTTCTAAGTTATCCAGAAAATGAACAAGGAAATAGTAAGTAAGGAAACATAAGTAGGAGAGAGAAGAAAACAGCACTTAAGAAAGAGAGAACATAAGAATCTAATACTGACCTTCACTTTAGAAAAGAGGTAGCTGAAACCTTGCTAAATGTTAGAGTTATTTTCAAGAGGTATTTCTACTTCTTCATAGTGTTTTTGGTTACTTCTGATCTTCCTACATACAGAATTTGTTATGCTCCTTTTCCGAGTTTGAGACCAATTTCTTGTTTCTTGAGGTGTTAATACGCACCTCCTCCATGTTTCACAAGGATCATCAGCAAGATTAACAGAGTCATTGTTCTCCTTCCCTGGTGTTGAAAACTGGATGAAATTTTGTTCTCTATGGTGAATATTCTCAGATTCTGTAAGGATGGATGCGCTTATTCTTCTCCTGATTTTGCAAGCAGAAGCTAGAAGGGGAGGATTCTTTTGAGTCTCATTTGGTACCTGAATCCATGCAAGTCCTTCAATTTCTGCATCTTTACATAATCTCATGCTGCGCCTCACACTTTTTTTGCCACTGTTATCGCTCTGTCTTCTAAAAGGCTCTAATGAGTCATTTCTTAGTTGAGGAACAGATAAGACTTCTTCCACATTAAAATAAGGAACTGGAGGGCTGTTTCCAGTTATTTCCAATTTTTCAACAGGAGGAAAATAGATCGCACTACTTCTTCTTCTTCTTCGTGGACTACCTCTTATAGAATCTTTTTGTGGACACTGAGTTCTTTGGGCACCCTCACATACAATAGTGTCCTGTTGCTCCAGAAATTCTAGCCTGGTTAGCCGCTCTGCCTTATTTAGGAGATTTCCTTCTAATTTCTCATTTTCTATCAAGAAACCACTTTCTTTTGCCTCTTTTACACATTCAGTCTCTTTAGCTTGTTGGAAATAGTCAGATGTATCAAAACCACACTTTGCATCAGGCACAATGGTTGAAAACTGAAAAAAAAAAAATATTTTTTTTTATAATATAGGCAAGAGGTAATCGACAAAAAACTGGTTTCAAACAGCTGACAACTAAGGAACAGCTACTGTGTTCCTCACCAAGCCTAGTCATTCTCAAAAAACCCCAACCAACCAACACACAGAACCCCGTATGTTGCGATCTGCTCCAATGTGGGGCCAAGCTTATATTGCTTGAGGCCTTGCTCAGCTGAGTTCTGAATACCTTGTTCCAAGGATGGAGATTCCACAGCCTCCTCCAGGCAACCTGCTCCAGTGTTTAATCACTCTTAGAGTTAGGTTTTTTCTTCCCCCAAAACATTTCTTTTTTGATCCAACAACATCAAGCACAATTATGACTCATTTTCTAGCAGTATCCTTAAGCATTTCAGTTACCTTATGATCAACGCCAGAAACAGACATCAGATCACCATCTGACACCTGAAACACTGCATCATTGGAGCTGCTGGCTTCCACAGTGTCCAGGTCCTTCGAGCCTGAATACATATGAACTGCAGAGATGTCTTCCCCACTCATTCTTTCAACCACTGGCTTCCGGTGAACATCCTTGCGAGCATTCCTGAATTTGGTATTACCTAAAAATAGGTCCTCTGAATTAGAATAAACACATTGGTTACTTGACTCTACTTCTGAACATAGAAAAGCTTTTTTTAAATATCACAACAAAAGCTTTACAGTATTTTGCTTACATAAAAGTAACATTCTAAACAACCCTTGCAGATAACTAGTGTAAAAAACAAAACCAAAAAACACACTACAAACAGAAAGGTACTACACATCCCTTAATTATTCATGCTCAACTTACCAGTTTTAAATACTATGAAAATACCAGCATACAGTCAAGGTACAGAGAGGTGCTTTTTTTTGGTCAGCTTTACCACAGAGTCCAACAAGAGTTAAATTTATCCAGCTGGAGATTATGAATCTATTAGATCCTCTGGACTCTACTGTTTCGGACGCAATTAAAAGGAAAAAATGTATACTGGGCTCTTTACCTGTGCACAGAACTCAAGATAACTATCAACTTTTTTTTTTATTTAAGTGTTGAAATAAAAAATCGGAAGCAACAGAAAGAGCACAGCAAAATGAAACTAAAACCAACATTACCTGAAAAATACACATTTGCCTTTGATGAGTTTGGAGATGAGGCAGAAGAGAAAACCTCTGGAATTTCAGGGATAGGGCTGAGAAGAGGTTTCTTAGAAGCCATCTCTCTTTCGCCATATAAAGATTTTTTTACTTTTTTCTTTCTTCTTTTCCCATAGCTTGTGTGTTTTATTTTCTGAAAAGATTGAGAAGACTGAATAGAGCACAATGTGATTGTAATGATCCTGTACAGTATTTTCCAACAAATAAGTGACACCATTATTGTATTTTGATGGATAACAATTATTTCCCCTAAAATGAAAGTTCCACTCACTCTGCCATCTATCAATTAACTTAAAAACTCAAAGCAAAGGGGAGTTACTTCTCAAACATGAAGTCTGATTTTTGTTTCATTTAACCAAATCGAGAAGGCAAAGAAATTAGTCTTCCAGCTCAAAACTACACTTCATTCATTCATGCTTAGTTTGAAAAGGAGTATGTGCTTTCCAATCCAATACATGAAAGCAAAAATCTTTTAGACGTCTCACACCTTTACAATACTCAACTAGCACTTAACCGGGTAAGTTCAAAGAACTACTGGTGCATACACTTGGTAAGAGAACCATAAACTTTTTCTGTCCCTGAGGTCTGAAAAGTGACCTCCCCCTTCACCTCCATAAAGTATCCTTTTTGCCCTACAAGTATTTAAACCCTGCTTGTCAGCGCTGACAAGCAGTAAGAAAGAGGCGTGTGTCAGTAAGTGTAGGAAAACAAGATAGGCATGAAGAGAATACCGGCAGGCACAGGAGACATAACACCCTTTAGAAAATCTTTACCACAAAGATTAAAACAATCACATAAAACACACAAGAAGAGACACTTGGATAGAGAAATAAAGCCAGTGTTCACCAGTGGCACTGAGCTGTCACTTACTTGTGTCTTTTTGGCAGCAGATGTAGTCATATTCTTCTGTCTTTGAAACTTGTTCTTTCTTGGATTTTTAGCATCTTTACCATTCTTAGTATTTGTAGCTCTTGAGATGCTAAAATCAGTCCCCTCTGAAATTGTGCTACACTGTTGAGGAACATGAAGTTGTTGGAGTGCATGTGTATGTGCACATGCATACACTTACACTTGATTTTTTTAAAAATACACCACAGACCAATAGTCGTAAGAATCACATTGTAACTAGTCTCCGTTATTTCATATATGAGGTCATAGGAGATAGACACTCACAACTGGAACTTAAGATTCATACAGGTAGTCTCTTCATACAGTACAATATATTTGCACAGAACGGAGATTCCAATGAGAAAATAGTAAATTTTCATCTTCGGCTGCTTCTTTCAGAGAAGGTGGGTTACTTTTTTCATATTACTTTTTTTTTGCCTTCCCACTCCAATAAAGCACACTAGAACTGTATGATACTGAAGTCTGAAAGCACTTCTTACAGAAATTGTTGTACAATAAATTCTATGCACCTTAAATTCCAGCAACCAGAAGAGATACACGTATAATATTCTGCCTGCCTTATGGCTAGCAGACAAAAAAGTTCACAAAAAGGTTAACGGGACTGAAATCTTTAGCACTGGACTTGGGAACACAACATTTTCAGTGATACTGAAGTCATCACAGTTTGCAGAATAAACTTGACTTCATCACCCTATCTCATGTTCCCATGTCTCAGAGAAATGAAACCAAATAGAAAAATTAGACAGAAAACTTTGTTCCCATTCTCCTCAATTTTCTGTGATTATAAGTTTTTAGATTCCCATGAGTGAAGCCCCTGATCTTAGGAATGAAAGTCTATGAATAAATCTCTTCTATATTTTGTCAGACTGTTTGGGAAAGTTCCTGGAAAATTCAGTAGTAAGTTTAAGTATCAGCTATAACCAAAAATGCTTTTAATAACTGGAAAACCACTTTTACTCAAAAATGAGATTTCCTTCAGACAATTACCTGCGCTAACATGAGGTATTTCCATATACCTGGATACATACAATCCTCACATCTGAGGCTGTAAAACTCTTATAAGCATTAGAAGGTATAAAAGATAACTTCTTGGGGCAGAATTGTTAAAAAACCAAAAAAAAACATCATCACTAAAGAAATTTACCTTCCTTTTAGTAGAAGAACGAGTTGTTATCATATCAGATTTGTCCGTTTCTGCTATTACATATGAAGAAAAAAAGAACGTTGATTCAGTTTCAAAAAAAAGTTAATCACATTTTGAGGAAATTATCTACATGATTTCTAACATGCACAGGGTGTTCAGTCATCTTAGTCTTGAGTAACTAGTAACTTAGTCTTGAGGACTATCAAACATGGCAAGATTAAAAAAACATCTTGTTTTACAAAACGCAGGAAAACAAAACTTGTGCAGATTTGGTAACAAAATAATTGGCACTTACAGAGCTTTCATAGAGATACACACATACACATGCACAACCCCCTTTCAATTTTTTCTGGTGTTGTCTTGCTTGCTGTTTCAAAAGCATCAAAACTACAATATCAGAATCAAGATTATAAGCCCAACTGCTTAAAGCAGCAAATCTAATTAGATCAGCCACTTTGACAGAAAAATACCA
The DNA here is from genome assembly GCF_000708025.1 of Charadrius vociferus. NCBI lineage: Eukaryota > Metazoa > Chordata > Aves > Charadriiformes > Charadriidae > Charadrius > Charadrius vociferus. Next base: position 828,786 of record NW_009648234.1, on the reverse strand, counting down.
CGAGGTCAAATAACATCCAGTTAACCTAAACAACAGGTAAACACTACAGCTACTGCAAAGACCTTTAGAAGAAATTTCGTAAGAACATTTACATTTTAGTGCAATTGAAATCCCCTATATAAAAACAAACAACAAACCGTGTCATCTCTCAATTTTCAGATACAGAAAGATGCATTATCTAATGACAACAATACAAGTTGGGGGTACCTTCTTCATTTTCAACGGGTAAGAGGTCTTCTGCAGCAACAGGACCCTCCACTAACTCTTGAAGAGGCTCAACACATTCCTTTAAACAAAAGTAGTTAAATTTTTGGCAATATGCTATACCAGACATATACTGAAAAAAAACTGGTCCATTAGTGTTTGGAACAGTCAGGCAATATATTTTTTTTTTATTTTTAAAGAATACTCATTTGCTATATAAAGTAAAAAGAAATACAAAATCAAAAGTACATGAATAAGCCAAGGCAAAACCATTTCATGTGCTACCAGTACTCAATTTAGCTCTACAGGCCAAAATGCTATTTAGAATTCATAAAGCAAAAGAAAAATTTCCCAATGTCATTCTAAAGATTCAAGGAGACTGTATTTTAATATTTTAACAATTTCTTTTCAAAACCAAGCAGACTGGGGAGAAAATTAAACAAAAATTTAACATTCACAGAGACTAAGAGGTTGTTTTTATAGTAAAAAAACCTAACAACAAAACAACCAAAAAACCAAACCCACACCAACAAGAAACTTACATCATCGCAATCAAAGTTCAGCCGGGATAATGGCTCTTCCATGAGGCTTGCCCTTGCACAAGGGCTATTACTTTGTAACCCTGAATGACGGACAGGAGTTGCTCCTTTGCGCAATGGAGTATTTGCAGGCAAAGTTTCATCAAATATTTCTGGGCTTAGAGCTTCTCCAAAAGTAACTCTTTTCTTCTTTGGCTTTTCAGACCTATGTCCTTCAGTTTCCTCTAATTGTAATAAAATACATAGGCTTCTTAGTGAATTTAAAATGGAACCTCCATAGAGCAAAGACTTTTCAAAGTCTTTTTACAGTTCTTAATATGCTCCTAAAAATCACCCCACCACCACCCAAACAGCAAAATACCACCTTTACCTGTCCTGTGGATTCAACCACAATTTTCACCATAGCTTTATTACAGTATCAAGAATTAAAGAAGAAAGAAAATAGAAGACTAGAAATGACTAGTTCCTCCATAAGTTCCAGTTGACAAGTGTAAAATTTCTTGAAATACACGTGATCCTCTTCTGTTATTAGAGGCTTTCTGAAGTTTTGGGGTGGGATTTTTTTTTTTTTTTAATAGACATTATTTTACTTGGCAGCCTTATTTTCCACTTCACATATCTCATGCCACACATGAGATAGTTCAGTGGTGGTTAATGCATATTGTTCTTCAGATTTACCAATGAGGCAAAACCTTATGATCCCACATCTGCCTATTTAAAAAACAAAAGGAGAATCTGACCTGTTTGCAAGGCTTCAAAGATTTTTGCACAACTGGAGACTGCGAGAGATTCACCTCCTCTGTCAGCTGCATCGTTTGAGTATTCCTATCAAATTTCAGTGATTCAATACCATTTAATTAAAATATTGTCCTTGTTCAAATCAAAAGTGAAAATAAACTTTTTGGTAAGCATATAATAATCAGTCCCATTGCTTAAAAACCTACTTGTTTTCCAAATGAATGAAACTCAACAACACACATACGGATCTTCTCATAACATGAAAGCATCAAACAAAGCTTCCAAGATCGCCAAATGGCAAACAGATATCCATTGATAGCATTAAATTATTTCAGATGCATGTCAATTAGTCAAAAAGTATCTTTAACCGTGATTCAACTTCTGGTAGTTCAACAATGACTGCAGAAGTTCATCCTTAGTATTAGAACCTCTATATAAGTCAGTCAACTAACCTTCATGCTATCCATTAGTTGCTTCATGGGCGTTTTCTTCAACACAGATCGCAGATGGGAGCCACACTGTGTATGTTCATTTAATGAAATATTTCCCGTTGTTCGTAGTGGTGTGATAGGTGGCTTGCTTTCATCAAATAGTTCCAGGCTCAGTTCTTCCCCAAAACTAACTTTCTTTCTGCTTAGATCTGATACAATATTACTTCTAACATCTTTAGTGATGTGGTCAGAACTGAAATCTTTAGAGCAAATAGAAACATGTAACAATTAAAGACTGAAGTAAACTTGAGAAAATGTTACTATTAGCAAGATGAACTATAAACCTATGCATCTCCATAGATTCTCTGCATCAACATCCCAAAAAAATCCACTCATTTCTAAATTTCTGCTATTATTGTGACACATTTACATTTTGTATTTTGAGAAATTTACAAAACATACAAAAGTAAAAAGTGAGCATTGCATGAAGGAAAAGACATTCTGCATAAGGATTTCTCTCTTGTCTGTGTAAACTGGGAAAAAAATTGTATTCTGTAGTGTTCAGAGAGGGACTCTGTACATTAACATCCCTTCCTCCTTCACAGGCATGAAATACTCACCTATACTTTTCCCTAAAAATGGCCTGACTAGCAAAACTAAGGAAAACCCTAAACAATTACTCCCAGCCTGTGTCTCAGTTTGAGCTTGCTTTTTCTATCAGAATCAAACTGCTAATATACCACCCAAGAGGTCATACCCCACTTTCCAAATATTTCAGCTCTTCTTATAAAAGCTACTTCCTTCCTATGAATTGTCCTTAAGTAAAAACATGTTTATTGCTATGCTCTACTGAACAAGCTCTGAATTCAGTTTTTAAACTGGGCCTTGAGCCTCCTCTGCAATAGCACTTGGAGACATCGTTATTTGCAGTACTTTTTAGTACTTTTTTTTTCATTTGTTCCCTCATCAGCCTTTATGTCAAACTTGTATCAGGTTTCTACTGCATTATAAATTGTAGACAAGACGACAGACATAGGATGACTGCTTACGAAACATTTCCTTACAAATATTTAAGTATTCTTAGTTTCTAATGAGAATATAACAAAGATTATAATAGTCATGAATCCTCTTACCATGGCCTGTTTCCAAGATATCTCTAATTAGAACAGCCTCCAACGACTTAGTAGGATTATGTTGCTCATAAACCCATTCCTGGAGAAAACGTTAGAGGATTATATATATGTATATAGTATCTATTTATATATACACCCACACAACATGATAAAGGAATAAAAAACTACTTGCAAATGCTGCCTTTTAATATACCATGACCTACTGAGTTTTTTTAATCCCATAGACAAGGATTTCAGTTCTCAATCATCCACTAATGTAGTTGAATTTATTTTCCCAAAACACCAAGGCTAAATGCTTAAAAGGATTAGGCATCAGAAATTAAAAAGAGATGGAATGAAAAACACGTACATTTTAACCACTAATTTAGGAAGTTTCTTCCTAACCTCCCTACAGGTGTTACACTATCACAGCTGCTTTACAACTCAGAAGCTGCTAGGTCCAGCAGCATCAGAGGACACACCTAGCAAAATGGACCCCATCTTCGCTGTTTTTATATACAACACTAATAAAAAAGGATCACTAGAGATATTTATATAGAAGACAAATTAACCTCTCCATCTGTATACAAGTACATCCTTTTTTTTTTTTTGCATGGAATATCAAATCACTGCCAAACAGATATAAGAAAAAGATTAAAAATTGCATTCACAGTCATACCAGTGATCAATAAAGTTGCTTTTGACATCTGGAAAAAGCTGTATTTGCTAGATCTGTGAATTAGATATCTCACAGTTACAGCTGTGGATTCGAAAGCATTAAGACCTATTTAAACTTTATTAATAGAATAAAACAAGGTCCTCCATGGGATTATCAGAAAAGAATATAATCTTATTGACTAGAATAGCCTATAGCATCCACACTGGACTTTTGCACATAAAAGAAAACTGAGTGCAGCCTCAGAAGAACCAGCAGCAGGTATCTGAGGTTAGGCTGTATTCACTGTCAGTCCAAATGAATCAGTGCCCATGCCAGATTTTGCTTCCTTTGACCTGTCATAATCAGAAGTAAAATTCTTAGAAGTGAGATTTGCTGTGCTATTTGTTTTCTCCATGTTCTTTGCCCATAATTACAAAAATACCTTGGAAATAGCAGCAGCAGGTTCAACGACAGTCACATCTTGGCATGAAGACAAGATGGTGCAGATCTTGGTATCAGACTCACTGCTGTTGGTCAAATTTTGCCTTAAATTTTCTTTCAAATCAGCTCCACTGTTGTCTGACATAAACTTTTCACAGCACTGATGCGGGTTCTGCTCTTTTGTAGATGGTACTTTGTTCTGAGCTGCATCAATTAAAAACAAAACAAAATTCAAACAACAAATCACAAAGACAAACTTCAGATTTTTCAATGAATGCTATTTTTGTGTTTCTTCACCAAAAGGAGGGTGAGATTCAAAAAGCTAGGTAATTTTCTAGTCAGGGAAAAGAAAACACGTGCATTTTTTACCTCTACATTGCAAATATCATTACCAAATCTTCAAATCAAAGCAAGTTATTCTTTTCATATAAATGTTAAGACAACCACCAATACCAGAAAAGTAAAGCATTGTAGTTTGTTTTACACTATCATCTTCTCACAGTTATAACAGTACTGCCCTGACTTGGTTTTGCAATACTTTATTTTCATTAAGAAATAAGGATGTTAATGCCACAGTAATGTAATGTGATGTGATTTCTAAAATTACTGCACATAAAAGTTATTAAACAAAAGTCTGCACATCAGGATCAAGAGAGCTAACAGTTACAACAGCTAAAACCAGTTCTCACAGAAATTGTTCTCAGTTTCATGGAAAAAGTGTGAAAACACTAATGCTTAGTGAAAAGTAAATTGAAGGGTATAAATCTAGAAAGTGAAACTAAGAAAACAGTCACAAAAAGTACTAGTCTTCATTTTTCTTCAGAGGTTATTCTGAGAAAACCCTATTGAGGATGCACTAAGAAATAAGATACATTTAAACAAACAAAAAAACCTCAAACCAAACACAAAGAAAACCTGTGCCAATCCTTATAAAAGAAGATTTCTTTGTTTTATATTAAATGCTTGTAGTTTTATACTTTTTGGCCTAAAGGAAGACCTGATGTCTAAGATAAATTGTTGACCCAGAAATATAATCAACTTACAAGGGCCTGCTTCCTGGGAAGCATCATCCACTCGTGACAGTCCAGAGAAGCCAGTCTCCTCTTTAACTTCTTGTACTGATTTGAAAGATGTTTGAAAGGCATCTATCTTGTCCTTCAATGACCTGACATTTTCATGTTTAAAAGGACTAACCTGCTAAAACAAAAGTAACCTCATGAGACTTTTTTTCCCCAAGATGACATGGGCTTTATTACTTTGGATTTGCAGTTTGGCATAAAACAAACTCAGAGAAGCAGCAGATCCTGTATGTAATCTGGCTGCAATTTTAGTCGCATGGCAAGAATATGAAAGAAAAGAACTGTATCAAGAAATTTGTTAAGTTTTACTGCCTTTCGTAATCTGTCCCTCTAGACCATATCCAGAATTTGTTTTCTGACAGCCTATGCTAGCTTGAGTTAAGAACAAGTCTGATGAAAAAACAAGTCACTTCTAATATTTGCTTCATTTTGAAATACCAACACTTTAATTCACCAAAAGTCAAACACGGCAAATGCAGGAAAGTAAAGATTACAATAAACAAAAGTTAAAATACATAAGCAAGATAGACACGGAGAAAAGACTCCAGAGTCTACACAAACAAAACCTCCAACATCCCCTTATTCTAAAGCGTCCAAAGGGAGTAAACAAAATTTAGGCCATGTTTATTCCTTCTACTGGCTTCTTCCTGAGACTTGTCTTCTTTTTCTGCCAGCATACGTTCATTCCTGGGGGGAATTAAACAGACACATCAGATATTTGAGAGACTCTCACCTGTGTAAAAGCTTCTTTTTGCCTGTTGCTTCTTTGTTGGGCAAGGTATTGAATAAGGGTGTTATGTTCTGGTGAGCCTCGCACTCCAATTGCTGATCTTCGTCTAAGTTTTAATGAAGTCGGAGACTTCCCTGAAATGGGGACAGGAGAAGAAAAAGAGAAAAAAAGAGAAGAGAAATTTCTTTGTAAGAATATCTAAAGCTTAAAAAGGGTAATTTTATTTTTTAAGAGTGATTTATGTTATTTATCAAAACATTCAAAGTTAACTACTCAGCTCGAGAAACCTTCCTAAGCAAAAGCAAATTAACTTCCTAAAAGTAAGTTAAATATTAACTAAACTGTATACCAAGCGAGGAGCTGTCTTTCTTTTATTTTTTCAACTGCTAGTTAAGAAACTGTCTACCAATACTTGCAGAATTTGTCTTACTACTCACCTGTGAAACTCACTGACACCTAATCAACTGGGCAGAACAAAGTTAAATATGGAATTACAGCAACATCATACCGCAGTCCTATCCTTGGGCACATTCAAACTCTGCCAGACAACCTGAACCTGACCTAAATTGAAGCTTTTGATAAGAAGTTGGACTAGATTATCTCCAGATCTTCCTCTGAGACAACAGTCATTAGTCACTCCAGCCTTACCTACAGATCGTTTAGTAAAACTTTCTTGAGTAATTCCAAATTCAGCAATTGTTACAGTTGCAAAATCAGCAGGTTTTTTCCTCTGTTTCTCTGATATTCCACAATCAGGTTTTTCTTCTGCTTTGTGCCTATTAGGTATCAAGTAGCATTCATCCTCCAAAGAAACAGGTCTACTTCTTGAAAAATTCTCCTTACTGTTCAAAGGCAAGGTGTGTTCACCAACCATATCCCCTCTTAGCGTATCAGAAAAGCATTCAGTAAACTGACAGTTAACAACATCCTCCTTGTTGTGGTAAGATTCCTTTTCGAGGCCTTTGGTGTATCTCAGGGTGCATTTTTGCAACTGCGCCTGATTCCCATCACTTAAATTCTCCTTCTTGGATGCCTTTACGACTTTTGATTTAGTCACTTTGCAAAGCTTCTGGTCTTTTGAGAGATCAGGGACAGAGGCCTCTTCCTTCTCTTCCGTGTATCTACTCTCATTTTCTTTAACTTCCAGGGGAGCATTTATAGTCTTAGATTGTCTGTACATTATTACTGATTTACTTTACGAAACATTCAGTCAGCCTTTGCTCTCCTGCAATTGCAGACACAGACCAAAAAGAAAAGGAGATTTTAATGGGTATTTAGTAACAGCAAGAGTTTGCTACCATTCTCAAACTTCTACCAAACCTAGGTTTTTCCTGGAACAAGGTGTTTAACAGGGTGGTGAAAAGGGAAAGTCCTTTCTGTGTAGCTTTCTGGAGATAGGACACAAACGGCCAGAGCTATGAAGAAAAACGCACAGCAGTATAAATCTGCAACAGAAGTGTTTCACAAGTATGAAAATATATGGCTACGCTTTCACTCTTTATCAAACTTAAGCTTCACATTAGTATACAATATGCTAAGCACAACCACACTGTGATCATTTCGCTCTGTTGCAAGAAGCATTAGCAGTTTAATACTAATTGGAAAAATTAAGACGCTAACAATTTTTGCATTTAGTTTCTTGGCTATTAAGTTAAGCGTGTAGAATTCAAGAACGTCAGACTGAAACTTTGGTTCCACAAAAATATGCATTTTTTCTATATTTTGCGCAACATGAATTAAGCTGTTAAACACCACGTGCACGACTTCTTTGTGGTTTTTTTTTTCTTAAACCTTTTTTTGGTTTTGTTTAGGCCTACACCAAAAGTTGATCCCCACCTCTACCGCGTTATGGAACGGAGAGGCGATTGTGCGAGGGACTGGTGCCCAAACTCGGCCGCTCCCGGGACGCACTCCCGTACCCCCTTTCCCGCCCAACCCCTTCCCTCAGCACTCCCTCAACCCCGCCCGCGCCCCTCTTTACCCCCTCAGACACCCTTCCAGCGCTCCCCCTCCTTTATATCCCCTCACCAAGACACCCCACCGTCCCCCCTCACCCGCGCCCCCTCACCTCCGCCCTCACGCCCGCCCCAGCGCTCCCCCTCAGCCGCCAGAGCCGCTCCCGGCCCACCACTT
>NW_009648234.1:802536-819964 GCF_000708025.1 Charadrius vociferus | reverse complement strand
CGCCGCTCCCGCCGCCCGCTCCCCGGGCTCGGCGGTGTCTGCTGGGGCCTGGTGCCGCTGAGGTGCCCCAAAGCCTCGCACGGCCCGCGGCGGAGCGGGCTGTTCCTCGCCGGGCAGCGGTTCTGCATGGGAGCGCTGAGGGGAATCGCCACAAGCCGAGAACTTCTTATCGGAGTCGCAGTTAAAGTCACCTTCGTGGCGTCGGTATTGACTCAGGTCCTGCGACACACGTCCTAGGTAACGGTGGGAAGGATGTAAATTAAATCCTGCAGGATGTCAGGTCTGCGCCACGTCTAAGTGACACTGCCGATGTACGCTGTTGCAGTCAGTAAATAATCTTGCTTAAACTCCGCTCGCTTGGTTAAAACCTCCGTGGTCATGTCTGAAGAGTGAAAATAGTTCAGGTTTTTAGGCCCAAAGAGTGCACGAATAGCCTGGGAAAGGGCCCTGCCATGCAGTTCGACTAAATGCTGTCCGTGACCTCTGACTTTTCCCATCCGCGTCTCCGGAGTGAAGACAGTTAATGTGACGGTAGTGTCATCTTTGGGTTTAGAGAGGGAAATAAGTTTGGGAGAGACTTGGAACAGAACAAACAGCAGACTTCAGAGAAATAAATAATTGGACCATCAGATTCCTGTAGCACCAATGTTCATTCTGTCACTGCTGCTGTCACCTCAGTGCGTTGTGTCTTGGGCGAGAGATGTGCAGGTCACCCCATTAAAGGCGGCAATGTTCCTGATATCAAAGTAGGTCTGTTTCCTTTTTTTTTAGTAAAAATCCACACATATCTTCCTAAGCGTCTTCTAACTGAACTTTCTGAAATTAACAGCATATTGTGCAGAAACTGTTCACTCTGAGTGATAAGACCTGATAAGTTGTAATTTATGCCGAGGAATGGAATGCAGAGAGGCTTGGCTGCAAAGTAAAATTACAAAACAGAAAATGGGTTCCGTTTTACCTCAAACCAGGAGTAAGAAGATACTGATAGCACTGGTAATAAGTGTGAAATGGCGGAGACTGTATGAACGCAGTGCCTATAGCTACATCTCTCTCCCGCAGGTTGTGGCAGTGTATGGGACTTTATCAGATTTGCTGTCTGTGGCCAGTAATAAGCTTGGAATAAAAGCGACCAGTGTTTACAATGGAAAAGGTGGACTCATTGATGATATCGCTTTGATTAGGTAAGGCTTATCCAATAAAAGACAAATCACAGATGCGGATTAAGAGACTTACTAGCCTATTAATCCTCTGACCTTAATCAATAACCAGTGCTTTCCTTAGAAACAGATCTTATCATTGCCAGCCAGCATGCCCAAAGGTGCTTTCCATGCCCCAAGGAAAAATAATGCTGTCTTTTGAACTTCAAAGCATTTCTATCCTGAAGAATCGGAACTTGATACAAACTGCATTTTGTGCCTTTTAACATCCTCCTGTGTTGACTCACAGTGCACTGTATGTACCAGGAAAACCCCACTATTCCAGTCAGCACTCGGATGAGGTTTTTTTGAAAGGGAGATAAACTCTAGCACTGCTTTGGCTTCACAGAATACTCCAAGGGTGGGGAGAGAAGCAACGATTTTGTAAAACTAAACTCGTTGAGCAGCAGGTGATCCCTTCCTGGTTGATACAGATAACATCTCTAGAGAAGTCAATTGTATCACAATCCACTGGAACCTGCAAAATTAAGATAAAAATCAGATAGTGAAGTTCTAACTAATGGCAACTGATTATCATTTACTTGAAACTAATCAGGAGTGGTTCCTACTGTCACTTAGATGAACAAAAAATTATGATTAATCTTTTTTTTTTCTCCTCCCTCCTTCCCCCTCCCCTTTCAGGGATGATGATGTTTTGTTTGTCTGTGAAGGGGAACCATTCATTGGTAAGTCTCTAATTCATATGTTTAACCTTCTGTTTAATGGAAAGAGGTTTTGCTTTGCTTTAATGTAAATCTAAAATTTTATTTTCTGGTGTTTTCAGACGATACCTCTTACCCTACGGAGGATTCAGAAATACAATTTTTCTAATAATTACTGTGTCTTTCTCATCTGTGTAGATCCTCAGACTGATGGGAGACCTCATGAAGAACTAACAGGGTCACACACAGACTGGTTAACGCTCAATGTTGGAGGCCGATACTTCACCACTACAAGGTAAAAAATGCAACTAGTTGGTTTTGTTCTTAAAGGACTTGATTTCAGTAAGGTAGTTACAGCAGCTGGTAGTGCACGTTCAGTTGGTGAGGCTTCAGATGCCCTTGCAAAGGAGCTAGAAAAATACCTTACTGTGGAGCAGGAGTCTTTGACTTCTGCAACTTTCTCTGTATTTCATATTTGTTACTACAGTTTTGCAACAAATTAATTCTTAAAAAGTTTACCTATGGAGTAAAGCTGGCAAAAAGCCTGAACAGGCCTGGATTTATCCTTGGAATATTTCATTGAACTAAGTGCTTTGTATTTAAAATACCTTTACGATATCTCAGGTCAGAAATGTATTTTGCTATTACGCTGTATGAAATTAAATCAATACAGTGTTGTAGCTGTTGGAGTGCATATCACACATCACGGGCAGAAAATACACTCCAACCAGCAACTTTGCCTCTTGAAGAAAACATTCCACGTAAAAATAAAGTTGCACTGCCTTTGTTTTCTAGGAGCACTTTGGTTAATAAAGAACCTGACAGTATGTTGGCCCACATGTTTAAAGATAAAGGTTAGTATATCAAAATAAACTTTATTTTTTAAGCTAACAAATCTGAAATGTAGGCAAAAGGCAGTATCAAGTTGAGACTTTTGTTCATATGTTAAAATACCAAAAGTATCGTAAAGTAACATAGTAGAATGTATAATTGGGTTTTTTTTCTCCGTTGCCCATGTAATGCTTATCATCTTACAAACTGAAAATGTAACTTTCATCCATAGTTAATATTTTGGGGTCTTTTTTGCTTGTTTGATTTTAGATTTTCATCTTATTGTTGCATCTTGCTCAGTTTTGTCAACAGCATCAATGGGCAAACACTGCATGAGACAGCCTTTAGGGAACAGGGGCAGACTAAAATCTTACTACTGCTTTTATTCTAGCAATAATTCTGATGTATGGGATAAAATGTTTTAGTTATTTATAGCAGGAGTGAGTTTGTTTTAAGGTGACCCTTTTTTTTCCCCTCACTTTTATTTTCCTTTCTTTTCTCTAAGAACCACCCTTTCAAGTGGAAAGTTTCATAATCCAGTACCCTTTGGTAGTAAAAATCTGAAAATTAAGCAAATGCTCTTCTATTAATATATCAAATTTAATTATATATATGTTGTGGAAACAGATGCTTGGGGAAATAAGCAAGATCATAGAGGAGCATTCCTAATTGACCGCAGTCCAGAGTATTTTGAGCCAATTTTGAACTATTTGCGTCACGGACAGCTCATTGTAAATGATGGCATTAATTTGCTAGGTAGGTATTACCTGTATGACATCTCCTAAATTATTACTCTTTAGAAGTTAAACTTTTCCCTCAGGTAAACATGATAAAGTCAGTGGGACTCCTGTGTGCTCATCTAAATGTTTGGGATTTTTCTTTGGTGAATTTATTCTCAAGCATTGCAATTCCACATGCTTGGTTTAATGAAGATACGCTGTTTAAACTTATTAATCTTGAGAGCATTAAAAATGCTCTGTACTGGATTAGTATCTGGCTGTAATTCTGGATTTGATATCTGTAACCTAATACTGGTACTGCATTTCTTCGAGACTCCTTAAACTTCAACAAGTGATCTATTCATCTTTGTTAGTGTAGCTTAAATGTATAAAAGGTATAACAGGTAGGGAAAGTCGATTGAATCGATGCTCCTCCAATAGTAAGGATGGATTAACCCAAACTTCTTGGCACGTTCTTGGTGTGGCTATACACTGCCTTCTCCAGTAAGGGAAGAAGAGTGCTCTCTTGTTTAACGACTCCCTGTAAATAACAAATACTGCTTTGTTTTGTTAGGTGTTTTGGAAGAAGCCAGGTTTTTTGGTATCGATTCACTAATTGAACATCTAGAAATAGCTATTAAGGTAACTTGTTTTCTTTAATACGTGAATGCACATGTTCCGTTCTTTCAGGCAATATGTAATTTAGTCCTGTTCGTATTAGCTTTTGAACAACTCTCTCAACAGAATTCACAGCCAGCTGAGGATCATTCTCCCATATCTCGAAAGGAGTTTGTCCGATTCCTACTGGCAACCCCAACCAAGTCTGAGCTGCGGTGTCAGGTGCGGAAATGCAGCCTTGATCTGTAGTGTTGGTGTCTGGTGGTGAAATATCCTGCAGCATCATGTGACAACATGAACTTCCAACAATGTGTGCTTCCCCCTCCTGCTTTTTAATTGAGTTTTGATTCCAAGTTGTGGCAGAGCGACCTTAACATGAAATTCAAGTACGCTGCTTGGGCTGCTTTCCTTCTTTAGGCAGGTTTGCTAGAGGAGCAATTTGTTAAGCCATTTTATTTAAATGCAAAATGCAGTAGCATAACCAAGGACAATGCTTGATAGCTTTGCCTTTACATTTCATTAGTCTTATGTAGTAGAATAGATGGTCTTGTGTGTCTATGTATCTATATCTCTGCATATATTTATATATACATATACATGATTGTCTTAGCTGTTTTGTGTTCAGAGCTACACATCATCTTCTGTAATTTTGGGGGGTTTATTGTTTTGTTTTTAGGGTCTCAACTTCAGTGGAGCAGATCTTTCACGTCTAGATCTTCGATACATAAACTTCAAGATGGCTAACCTGAGCCGCTGCAACCTCGCACATGCCAACCTGTGCTGTGCAAATCTTGAAAGAGCTGACCTCTCTGGATCAGTGCTCGATGTAAGAATTGTTGCATCTTGGAAGGTCTGGGCTGTCCTTTAGTTATTTTAAGGGAAGAGGAATCGGAACAAGCAGATAAGCGTAAAGCATGTAGTTCTCCAGTATTTTCTGCAATTTTTCTAGTTACATCACTTCAAAAGCTTTTTGAAGCTATCTTAAGTTAAAAAAAAAAGGCAGTGGGTGAAAATTATCTGCATTCCTGATGATAGAGAAGTAATAGTATAGCAGGTTCTTACACTTCCTCACAGTAACAAGGCTGTTGTGCTTTAATAGGATTCATTTCTGAAACAGAGACGAAAACTATACTCTGATCATTTTCAGTATTGTTCATCTTCACATTTTTATGAATCTCACTGATGTGTTTGTCTCTATCAGTGTGCAAACCTTCAAGGCGTAAAGATGCTGTGTTCCAACGCAGAAGGAGCGTCACTAAAAGGGTGCAATTTTGAAGATCCATCAGGCCTTAAAGCTAATTTGGAAGGTAAGAAATTTTTGCCTGTTGGGTACTCTGTAGAAACTGAACCACATGTTTGTAAATCTGTATGGCACGTGAGAGGTTTAGCTGTGTTTGTACAATCCGTGTTTTCATGAGAAGAGGCCACAAATACCAGACTGAGGGCATGACCATGTAGTCACAAGTTCTACCTTGACCTCTATCAATTTACACATATCTGAAGAAGCATCATTCTGGAGCTACCACGTTTCTGATGTTTTTTCCTCATAAAACTACTCTTTGTGTGTTTTAGGTGCTAACCTGAAAGGTGTTGACATGGAAGGCAGTCAAATGACAGGAATTAATCTAAGAGTTGCAACGCTGAAAAATGCAAAACTAAAAAACTGTAATCTTAGAGGAGCAACTTTGGCAGGAACCGATTTGGAAGTGAGTTATGATTCATTCTGAATACTAACTAGTCAACTGATAAAATTTTGGGGATTGGCTTTCTTTGTTTAGTCTTAGTGAGCCATGGATGATATAATGAATCACATCTCGTTCTCGCCTCAGTCTGGAAGGCGAGTCTAAAGTCTTGGATTTGCCAGCAGCTCAAAGCCACAGGAGTGGCTTGTATCATCTCAAAAGCAATGCATGGAAATACTGCTAAACTTAACTCAGTGTGAGATCGTGCCATCACTGAAGAGAAATACAGTTGCCTGGGTTTGTGGGTTGGTTTTTTTTGATCCTGGGACATCATATGTAGAATAATGATGGAATCTTACCTGACTGGTGGCATGTGATACGCTGCTGTCTCTATGAGAAAGACAAACTAGCTCATGTTGCAAGCTGTGTACGTGGCTGTTCCACCTCAAGTACTAGTATCTGAAGGAATGTCTGGTGAGGTTGCGAGAGGCGGCTTCTTTCTAGCTTTGTTCAGCAAGCATTAGTAACTCCTGGAAGATAATTTGATATAAAGAGTGTAAGTCTAAACTTTAAAATAAATTCACTGTTACTGTGAAAAGGAACTACTCTCTCAAAACAAGTAACTAAAACTCTAAACTACAGTGACAGACTAGAAGTTTACACTGAAATTTATGGAAGAATATGTGGTTTGTACAAATGTAGTTAAGGTAAAATTTTTGAACTGAGTTCTGGGCATTTTCAATTAATATTTATTTTTCTTTTACCCTTTAGAATTGTGACCTATCAGGTTGTGATCTACAAGAAGCTAATTTGAGGGGATCTAATGTAAAAGGAGCTATCTTTGAAGAGATGCTGACACCTTTGCACATGTCTCAGAGCGTCAGATAGGGAAGAGAATATGCCGAAGAGGAAGGAATCAAAACATTTATTGTGACTTTCTTCACCTCCTCCCCTTGTTGAGTTAGAAGTAATGGTTATAAGACAACTTACATTTGCAGCAGTGCCTAAGTAAACTCTTCTTTGATCACTTTTTGGGGAGGGAGCTTTTGTTTAAGAGGTAGAAACAGACACTCTTTCTACCTTTGTGAACAGAGCGAGGAAGTGGGCTGATTCTTGAACCAGAATGCGTGGCTGGTTTTGGGGGGGAGGGTTAAATAGATTCATTGTTTAGCATTGCCTCACTTTGGAATGCATTTTAATTTATAAAGCACAATATATGCAATTCTATTTATTAAATCTGTAGCTGCAATATGAATAGAAAATGTTATTCATGTCTAGTAGCAACAAAGTTCAGGTTTACAGTTAGACTAGTGTATTTACAGTTAGTTTCTTCATTCATGCACAGTGTATTGACAGATGTGGTTTAGACAATGTCCACAGGATGTTTTCAGGTACTCTCTTCTTCTGGGGTGAAACCAGTAGTTAACTGTCATCATAGGTAATCTATTGCCTTGTAGTAGTTTAAATGCAGGTATAGAACAGCTTTATCATCTTCTAAAATGTGCAGTGGAAGCTGCTGCTTCCACTGAAGGGATCTGCGTACACAGCAGATTTAGTTATAACTAAAACAGCCCTGTTCAGAAATTGGATGTCTTATTCAGTCCTTTCCAAATTAGTGTGAAATTGTACTATCAATCACAGCTGGTAAGAAAAATTTTCTTGCTTTCACATGTCCTAACCACTCCGAACTGGAGTACCTGTAGATTTTTCATTTGTTGTGGGGAATTAAATGTACATAGGAAAATACAATACTGTCACCAAAGTAGAGCTAGGCACTGGGGCCACAGCACGTACTCCGTCCTCCTGTCATTACTCCACTATATGAATAAATGGCACCCGTTTCCCCTCCATGTACTATGCAAATACTCTTGTACGCTGAAAGCTTGAAAGCATGGGCATAATCCTTCTCCCAGCCAGATCTTAGTATTCCACTTTGGGCCTGCTTAAAGTGACTGTCAAAGCGTCTCACATAGGGCAAAGTGCCCTTTCCACAACTGCTTTACCTGTGAGCAAATAGGGAACTAGGTGATTTCTGCAGTGCAGAAAGCCTCACGGCATCTCTCTAAGTGGCAGTGCACTTCGTTTAATAAGCTGTTCCCACTGTAGTATCGATCTAGTTCTCATCTAATAAAACATTTAGTTTATACACAATCAAAAAGCACATGAAGAAACTATACCAAAAAAAAAAAAAGGTGCATCAAGAACTCTTACCTCAGATGCTTACTTAAAATACCCCAAAGTTAAAACTAACCTTGAATCTAAGGAAATACAGCTTTTACTGGAAGTTAAGAACCAAGGTATCCTAAAACTTGCAGCATGTGACAGTGTTAGCAGTGGTTTGAGTTCCACAGTTACTTCAGTGGGTTTTCTGCAAGCGCAGATTTCCAGTCTTGTCTCAGTAGTTGTTACAAAAGTGCTGCTTTGCCATCAGTCCGGAAAGATTAGTACAGGACCAGTATATGATTTGTTTGGGTGAGAATCGCAGGATTCTCCCTTATTTTCAAGTTGGGTTGACTCAGGCACATGACATGAACTTCCAGGACTCAAAATCTCATAGCCATGTGGCTCAGAATTGGGATTTTATCTCTTTGAGATTCCCAGGCCTCTTGATCTGGCTCTAGGACAACCCTGTAGCCTTGGTAAAATACACCTACAGATTCAAGGGAAATATTTCAGCCTGATTTTGGAGTCCTTTCTCCCATCTCATCGCTTTCATTGAGAGTGATGTATATGTTGCAGTAGAAGAAGATTCCTAGGGCTAGAGAAATAAATGAATTATTTTTCTTTACCATATTTTGTAGCTGGCAGAAGTAAAATATTGTATGGAAAAAATCTATTTTCATAATCACTGTGTATAAAATATATTTGACCTTTCACTGAAGCACTATGTTTTGAATAATCACAGCGTGTGGCATCATTCATTCACAGATGAATTTAAGGTACCTCTTTGCTATCACAAAGCTGTATGAATAGCCCAAAGTGGCCTATTCAGAAATTGCAGGATCCAGCCTAATTTAAATTGCATTAATAAAAGTGTGAAATATAAGAGTGTCTTGGTTGTCTTAATTTAAAAAACCAATCTCAATCTTATCTGACTTCTACAGGAAGGACAGCAAGTTAGAAGAGAATGCAACTTTTAACTTTGATAGCTCCTTGCATACAAACTTAAAATTATTACAGCTAAAGTTGGTTTTGCCCTTCCCAAGATCTTGACTGTCACCTTAGCCTGGATTTGTATGTAACCAGTGCTTTCTCAAACGGACTACTTACTGCAAACTAGGAATTACCCGTGCCTGAGTACGTATTTTATGAGAAGACTGAGTTTTAGATGTCTTTACTTCTGCACTGGCACTTTGCACTATGGCAGAAAGCAAAAGAATTTTTGCTTTCAAGTGGCACTTTGCACTATGGCAGAAAGCAATATGCTTTTTCTTTCAAACATAGAGCTCACCTGCTAGAAAAACGAGTGTACCTTGTGTTGGGATTGCTGCAACGATTCTTGTACATTCAGCTGGAGAACTTTCATGTTTTTTTTCTGACTTGTCATTCATCTGCACCACTTTCCAGCTTTTCTTTGCCCCCACCCTTCATATTTGCTTAATAACGTAGTTGGAGTCAGAAGTCATTAACCACAATTTACATAGGTATGTGCACTATTTAAAGCCCTCTTTCCACAATAGAGATTATCATCGCACAGCACAAGCAGCTAAACTTCCTTAAAAAGGAAGTGTTAAAACACAGAAAAAAACCTGTCCTTGACTTTGGTCTATAAAGTGCTCATGATTTCAGTGTAATAAACTCTGGCACAACAGCAGTAACACAAATACAGCACATCTCTAAGTGCTGTAGAGCACCTTGAGAACAGAACTGGAAAAAATCTAGTTCTTTCTTCGGTTTCTCAACTCCAGTACACTTGTTTGGGTTGGGAACAGTGCCTAAAAAGCCTACGAGACTCAATAGGTTAGGATACCCTTTCCCAGCCCTTCTGATAAAAGAGAGGTCTCGGTTCTTGGAACGGGAATCCACAAAGCCAGGTTCTGACAAGACCTAGACTTCCATGTATGTCCTTAACAGCACTGGCACACATTAAGATTTCTCTCCCCAAAACAGAAAAACTAGTGCCCTTGAAGGTCTGGGAGCTCTTCTGAAAAGTCTACATCAACGGTATTCCAGTGTCTGAAAACTAAAGAGGTCATGCAATAAAACCCAGCTGCACTGTGATTCTGAGTGCCCAACGCTGGCACCTGCCCTACAAGCCCAGGCTGAAGCACCCCCAGACCCCAAATCAGACCGCAGATCAGACTAACAACGCCGGCGTGTGCCCTGCCCGACACGCTGCGCGAGGTCTGCTCCAGAGCTGGGACCGAAACCCCGGCACAAACCTAGCCGTTGGGAGGCGTTAAGGGCAGGCTGGCATTAGGCTTAGCTTAAAATGGTGGCTTAATAAAAGGTGCAATTATTCCTCTCTTTAAACGTCATCCCTCAGGATGAACAAAATCTTCTATTTATCTTTAAGTAACCTTAATTTTTTGCTCAGCTCATCAGGGCAGGAAGGAGCCTTAAAACACCGATACAGGAAAATCTCACTTCTGAAGCGATGTGCCCACGCAACATTTCTCCCACTGAAACAAACTATTTTCACAGCTTGATCAGTTTATCAGCTGAAGTTAAACGTTGGCTACTCTCGCCGTGAGTAGGAGGAGTATTAGAGCAGGAAGAATTACTCCTTGCTAGAGTCACTAAATCCTCCTTAAATTATTTACTTATTAAATGACTTTTAATCCATTAATTTCCAAGCGGTCATGGGAGCAGGAAGAGAGGATGTTTGAAGAGCACTAAACATGATACATTCAATTGCACATAAAACAGTGCAGAGCAAGTGAAAATAGCTGCCAGGTGGGTACAAAAAAAAATAGATTTCTGTAGTCAGAATTACTGAATTTAACTCCTGCATGCAAATAGCTATCAGCTCCTTTATAAAACGGCAGTGCATAAACTCTCAAGAATGAAGATCATGCATACATAGACACACACGTGTAAAAATCCCAAATAGCAGCAGTGCCTGGGAGTCCTATTTATGAAAGAGACTCCATCGTGACAGCAAAGCAAGTTTACAAGCTAATATATTTGTGCATTTGATCAGTTTAATACTACTTTGGCTTTTATAGAGCAAAGACTATGAAGGCACTTTAATTTAAACGTTACGGAGGAGGACTTTGAAAGGAGCACACAAAACGCTCCCTGCACTTGCGCAGTCGTAGGCTCTTGTTCATGCACCGAAGGGCTGTTTCCTTCATGCCTGACAGACAGAGGCAGAGGCTAAGCCGAATTCCTCACCCGTTTCAACTCCTGTAAGCCCCTCTCAGCAAATTCAAACTCGCCCAAGAAGTTTTACTTAAAAATCAGAAGTCACTGAAAGAAAAGATTGTGTGTTTTCTACAGGGCGAGAGCAGCCAGCTGGGTCTGAATGTCAGATTTACAGCCTCTTAAAGAAAGGCTGTTACTTTTATGGGTTTTAGAGAAAACAGCTGAATTTAATAGCTACACCAGGGGTGTTCCAATTATGCGCTTTACTTCTGCTGCATTACAGCAATTTTAAGAACAAAATTGCAGCCTGTGAGACAGAATCAGATAAAGTTACCTGCTGCGAAAGGTTTGGCGTTGGGGTGGTTGTCTATAAAAAGCGAGCTGAGGAGCATACTTGCAGGACATTTTCAGAGAAGAGCTGGAGTTACTCCGCAACCTCTCTCAGCAAGCAGGTATGCTCTTGAACAACAGACCATATTCCCTATTTACTTATTCGGTGCTCACAGATGCTCTTATTAGAAGGAATGTGCATTAGAAGAGACTGCACAGAGCCCTTTTTGAGGAGCAGGGACATTAGGACAGAAACCGGCTAAACTGAACACATCTGTCAAATATCAACAGGGACTTTCACGGAACCTTTGAGGTTCAGACATTCCTCAAACCTTGAAAGGGTGTTCAAAAGTCCTAATTCAGATCTTCATCCAAATTTTTCAAACGTTAAATCTCTTTATGATGAGCTAATCCACACTTTGAAAGGCTCAAATCCAGCTGTGGCTCACATCCAGCTGTGGCTCACATATAGGCACAATGTCACCGGGGTGCAGATGATCACAACTGGAGATGCAGAAATGTACCATTTTCAGAATTCTGCGATGTAAAAATGGAGCTGTAATGTCATTATCATCAGAAAGATGTTTTATTCTCTCACAGGATGGAGAAGTCCGGGAAGATCTTTGCCAGTGTCCTCCTGGTTGTGCTCTCTGTGGAAATCTGCTTGGCTCAACATTGGTCTTACGGTCTGCAACCAGGCGGGAAAAGGAACGCTGAAAACCTGGTAGAATCGTTTCAAGAGGTAGATTCTAGACTCCAATCCACCCCTGTTGCTTTAGTTGGGATCCCTTATCTGTAAAAGAAGCAAGCGAAAAAGAGGTGACACGGGCTTTGCTGGGTATGTGTATCGCTGTCTCTTCCCCCCCAGACAGGTATACGTATGTATAACACACTTTTTTTTTTAAAGTAGTAATTGGAAAGTAACTGGCATTAGGGTAAGGTGACATTTGACAGCCTTGCATAAAGAAGAGATGGAGCGCTCGGGCAGCCTGCTCTGAAGCGGGGTGGAAGTTCGAGTTCCAGGTTGAACCCGATTTCACCCTCTCCCTAAACTTCAGGCGACGCTCTGATGGGCCGTTCCATCACAACATTCACCCACACCCCTGAGAGTGTGGCGAGGGGCAGCTGTCATGTGGTGACTAATTAGATGGTAAGCAATTAAATGACGAAGCAGGTGTGGAAGGTTCTGTCCAGCAGTGGTTTGCCCATCCTTTCTAATGCTCCTGTGTAGTCCCTCACAGGAGCAGTTCTACCATCCCCATTTTAGGTTTGCCGTAGCACAAGCACAGCACCTGGGAAAGTGGTGAATTTAAATCGTGCGGTGGAACAGTTTCACCTTCATCTGGAATGCGGGGAGAGTTGCTTTAGCAGAAAAATCTCCTTTCCTGAAGGCTGTATCACTTCCCAATCCAGATCCCAAATGACATGGAAAAATTAGGGGAAGTGGAGAAGACGGAATGCGCAGGCTCCTACCGGCCGCCCAGGCTCAGCGATCTGGAGGAAGCCATGGTAAGCAGCGCGCTGCTTCTTTTATCACTATGGGAAAATGAGGGGACCGGTCCAGGCTGGGAATGTACATGGAGGGAAGAGAAAAAAGGTGGGGGGGAGGAGGAGGAGGAGGAGGAAGAGGCACGTAAGTTTAGTTCCCATGTGGCAATACTGCCTCTGCCCTTATTACCCGCATCATTCTCAAGTACCCCAGTTACAGTCCTAGGACAGGGCTACACTCTTCTTATGTTGCCGTTATAGCAATGTCATTACTCGCTAAATTAAAACCAAAATAAAGTCAAACACATTCTACCTTAATACAAATCTATGCAGCATTCACAGATGCTTAACTTCAAAGGCGCGCTTTGCCAGCTGAAGGATCAAGCCATATGGAAGCTGCTGCTCCCAAGGTCCCTAGACTGGGAAATGGATTTTCCATTAGATGCTCTAACGCGATGACAGCGGAGACCTCACATACAAACTAGCTGCCATAGAAAGAATACTCTCAAGCAAAAATGTGCTCTTGAATTAATATAGCAACACCTTGATCAGGCCAGATGGTCACCACTTTCTGGGAAGTGTCTCTGAGCTGTCCTAAAAGTTGGAACGCTCAATCTCTACTTCATTTTTTAAGCCAAGACCAAAAGTTTCAAGTATGTACTCCAGCCTTTCACTGAGGAACCCGGCCCGAAAAAAGGCTCCAAAACTCAGGAACAGTAGTGCAGACAGGTCAGAGTCTGACTCCCATTGGAGTTTCATGCAGAAACTGCCTAAAAAATTTTTTTTTTTTTTCTTGGTCATCTTTAATCCTATTTGTACTGAATGTAAAATGGAATCTTTGCCCATGACTTTGGCTCCCAATAGCACTACTTGCAGAACAAAGAGCCAGCAACAGTAACTTCATAGGTTTAGATTATGGGTTGTTTTATTTACTGCAAGAGACTACATTAGGCAGGAAAAGATACCAGAATAATTGTCAGGATATTTGAAATGTGTCCTTAATGCGTCTTACTGAGGGCAACTTGGCCTTTCTTTGCAGAGCTGAAGGCACCCCTTTGCCCCCCACCTTAAATGAAATTCTTCGGTTTGCTCAGAAACTGCTGCTGATCTTGCACATAAGCGTAAAGACTCCTCAGGCTCTGCATCAAACACTTAGTTCGCATGATTTACTCCTGTAGCACAGTCTGAAGTATGCGGCCTTCTTACTTCTAGCTGCTTAATGACATTGAAAACAAATTAAACCTTTCCAGACGCAGCTTTTCCAATGTAACACATTCCTGGAGTTGCTACAGAAACATTATGCAATGAAAGGGGCGGTGGCTGGAAACGGGGCACTCCATGGAAAAACTTTTCAAATTACCGTCATCATTTCCTGGAGAAGCTGGTAGTGAGCACAAACAAAAATACACCTAGCTAAGACACAAAAAAGGAAAAAAACAACATATTCAGACAGTGCATCTATCCCAAACACCTCAGGCTTTCAACTCTGAGGCAAGAACATAAATAAATATTCAAGTAGGAGACCAGATCCAGCAGGATGTGACACAGGAACATGGTTTCCATTCGAACTGTACTAAGATACATAGAGAATGGTAACAGGGCAACTGTGCCACTCCATAATACCCCTGACGCAGTTTTGCAAGCACAGCTTTCTTGTCTCTGGTCATTCGGCCAACTGCTTAAGCTCACGGAGACATTCTACATACTGACCCTTTGTGCAAGTTCGTGCTTCTTGCCCTAAACTGCTGTCAAACGTAGTGTTCGACAGCTGTTGGGTTGCGCTCCAAGAACTGCTGCAGTGGTGGACCCATTAACAGATGTAAAGTTGGTCACGCACTTTGGGATGAAAAGGGCCATTATAAGTGTCGGTTACGTTATCCTGTACGACCAGAGCCATGGGCAGGTGGCAGAGAGATCGTGTTGGGTCAGATTTATGCCATTCTAATCCTCCTTCCAGTGGAGACCACTTTAGCATCTGACCAGGCTTTAAAATTCCATCATCAAAGTTATTTCTTCTCTTTAAAAAGAAGTATATGATGTGTGTTTACAGGAAAGTCTGATGGGAGGAGAAGCTAGAGGAAAGAAGATTTAAACCCACAAAGCCAAACGGAACAATGGACCCAGAATAAAATTTCAAAGCTATGTTAAAATCAATTCCTCTTCAAATGGCCTTTGCTTAGATTGCATTATGTGAATAAATACTCTGAAGTTGCATTTAATAGTAGGAGATAACTGATGTGTAGATCACTGGCTTATGTGTAATGGAGAACACATTCTAGTCCCGAGGCGGGGACGCAGCAGCACGGGGTCCGCTTTGTGCCCTGCAATGAAAACTTGGACGTGACAGCATTTGTTTCACATGTACAGACAACGCCGGGACAAAGGCACTGTCTGATCTCACTCTGGATAAAACAGTAATACAACATTCTTAAAAATCAAGAATAAACTTATTGTTGGAAGGTAGTGCCACTCGTGCTTCAGCAGCTCATGTATGAAAGACTTTTACATGCTCTTTTTTTACTGGTTCACTCATAAAAACTACATTTATTTTAAAAAGATATTTACAAACTTTACAACAGTTAATACATTTTAAAAAACACAAAAATTTATACACCTTGCTTTACAGACTTAGTGAATCATATGTCATTTACCCAGAGAGATGGAGGCTCCCTTGCCAAAGCGTAGCTCCTACTCTTTTTTCAGAGCCAGTTTAAAAGCTGTATTTTTTGCTGATTCAATTGCAGAGGACTAAAAGAAAGAGGGGGGGGGAAAGAAAAAAGAGAAGGTATTTTCAGTCTGCAGAGGTGGGTTTTCTAACTAAACCATCACATCCAGGATCTCAAAACACTCACAAAAACATGTTACACAACATCCATATTCTCCTGAATTCAAGGCAAACATGTCCCAAGGTTTATCATGTCATTAAACCTTCATAATACCAACAATTAAAAACTACATCAATTAATACCATGCGTATTGGGGCTGAATTTCAGAGCTGCCGAATGACTTACACCTCCGTTTAAAAAAAACCAAAACAAACCACAAAACCTGCAGACCGTGCATGTGAAAAACAGGTTCAATATACGCAGTCACACACGTCCGGGAATTTCAAGGACAGCCTGAAAGCGGAGCAGCCAGCCCAGTGCAGCACACACCTTTTTTTGTTAAGCTCCTCTATTTCCAAACAGTCGTGACTCTTGTGTACTCGGGGTGCCCACCAAACTGCCCTAAAGGTGCTTTGATGTTAACAGGAGCAGAATTAGGTGAACCTCTTGTGCTTTTGGAAAGCCCCCTCCTGCCATGCAATCAAGGAAATCAAATGATTTGTTTACTTTTTCTTTCTGATGTAGTCCTAGGAAAAGCTCACCCTGGTCCACTAGATAATTTGGTCTGCAGCAGTAAATATAAGATAGAGAAGGTTTTAATTAAAAGAAAAAAATTGAAAGAAGGTAGCAGTAATGGGTCAGGAATGTTTTCACTATGAAAAAGATTACAGTTAAATTACAGACATCTTAAACTTATTATTTCCATTTACAATTCTAAAAATAAATAAGGAGAGAAAATCTGCGAATCTGAGCCATTATCACTACAAGTCTAACTCACTGTTAATCCGTGGAACGTACACTGGGCTGCACAGCGTGAAGGTTATTAGACGCAGGTTCTCAACAACCACCGCATATACATTACGGTATTTTCTGCCACTGCAGATCACAGAGCTGTTCTCACTGGAATCGGTGTCCTTTCCTAATCCAATAATCCACTGAAATGGAAAGCTGTCTGTTTCTCTCTTCCCCTGATGTGGATTAGAGTCTGTAACATTTTTAAAGCAATTTATCACAGCATGACAAATTTTAATTAAAAGCTCCAGAAAACAAGTGTTCAGCGTATTTCTCCAAAGAAAAAAAATCCTCTAAAGTCTCGAAATTCAACACCAGCTTTGAACAGCACGGCTATGAAATGAGATTAGATTTTGTCTTCTCTGCAGACTGGATATTTGACTTTGGGATTTGTTTTATCCAAAACCATGAATTGGGTAGAAACGCTGCTCTTTGCTTTCATTTCTGGTATGCAGAGATGACATCATTATGGACTGTTCTCCTGCTCCCATTTTTAGCCCTCCAGTTTAAAAGACATTAGATGACATTTCCAAAAGCATCTAATTAACATGGAAAGATGATTCTCATTTTGAAAACTAAGTAGTGAGACCTTAAATTGTCTCTCAAAATGAAACCCCAGAACTTAAGTCAGGTAGGTACTGTAGCAAAGAGCAAAACATACACACACACAAAAAATAATCAGGGGTCTGGTGGGATTTCTTGTAAGAGTGAGGGCACTTAATTCCACTTAATTAAAATCAGTCAGGCCTCATGCTTATTCACACACTTAAATGCCCAATTGCCTTTAAAAATGTGAGACTGAGAAGACAACACTTTTTTTCTAAGACTGGCACGTAGCCCTAAGTCATTTCGGCACAGTACAGAACCTCCACCTTGCACCTCCAGGCAAACCACGCTGACTTCTAGCAGCTAAGAACAGAACTCTTCACGTACCCCCGCCAGTAATATATTTCAGAAAACGGAACGCCTCTTTGCGAG
>NW_009648234.1:799664-802485 GCF_000708025.1 Charadrius vociferus | reverse complement strand
GGTAAGAGCGTACCGCACTTCAGACTGTAGAACAAAAATAACACCCAAAAGAAAAAATCCCCCAACCTTAAACCACCTTCCGGCACAGCAAATTTGCCAATGAAAATGCCCAAATACGTGGGGAGGGGAAACCTCCTCACTCTGGACTCTGTAGGTATTTTTGTTCTAGAGTACCTTCCCTTCCAGTGAGGCTCATGTCTCAGCTACAACAGTCTCCAAGGAAGGCGGAGGACGAAACGCCTGACCTGCGCGCACAGCACACCGCGAGGAACGTCAAGGACCCTCCAGGTGAGAGTGCAGTTGCGAAGCAGAGCGCACAGGGGCGGAATACCTTCACTGCTTTTGAAGGCGCTGGCTCTGCGGTAAAAGCCAAAGATGGGAATACAAACGAAAGGCCTGCTTAAGCCGCTGCCCAAATCACACAAAGCACTGGAGCTTCCCAGGCTTCTGCAGCACTGGGGTGGGTTACAGCCACCCCCTCGCCCCCTCCCCGACTCCCCGGGTGAGCTGGGCGTCTCGCTCAGCTGTTAGCGCCCACCATCAGCTCACAGCAGAGACAGCAACTGCTCCTATTCCTAGGGACGGGCTGCTGCGTGATCCAGGGAAGGGAAGGAGGGGAGAGGATATTTAACCACTGACATGCTAAGTACTCTGTTCATAAGCCTAGTCTATAAAAATGGGGGGAAAAAAAAAAAAAAAAAAAAAGGCAGTCAGAACCAAGCCTCCTTAAGGTAAAGAGCATTATGTACAGGGTCATTAAAGATCAGCCAAAAAATTCCTCCCAAGGTCAGATTTCCTCCAGTGAGGTGTTTGGGTTTTTTTTTTTTCCCCACGGACTAGCTTCCTTCTCCAGGAAAAAAAAACCCAGCTGAACGCACAAGGTACACCTACGAGTTAAAGTTACTAAAGCAGATGGAGAAGGTCGGGAAGTAAGACTCAAAAATCACTTGGAACCACAATACCCAAACCTGCTAGCTAGCTTGTTTACCCACCGCAGACAGACCATTAGCTGGGACTCCTCCACAGTCTCCGTTGTTTCTGCTGACTTACCGAAGGAGTCGAAAGCCAACCTGCTCTGAACAGAAACGCACCTAAGGGTGAGGCAACGGGCAGATGCAGAATGGGGAAAGGCACTAAATTCATAACAGGTGGTGGTAAGACCTATTCTTCTACAATGCAGACCACATCCTGCTCTTCTGCCAAAAGCAAAATTCTCACCGAAGACAAAAAGTTCTTGTTCAAGTTAAGAGTTTCAGAGGGTCCTTTAGTCCACCTGTGCAGCAGAAGGAAGACAGTGGTTACAAGAAGAGGAAGAAGCGGACAAAAAATAAAAGGCAAGAAAACCCTGTGGCTTTCAAGTCGAGCAGCATCTGTCTCCAAGAACATAATGTGGAGCTGACAAGTCCTACAATGCACCAGAGAGAGGGGGTGAGCCATGGTCAAGATGTCCAGAAAGGTTTCAAAGATTTCCCCCGAGAAGGCAACAGCCCAGAAGACAGTTGTATGTGCGTTGTAGGAAACGTGACTGCGGATGTATGTGATGTGACTGCAGTGCAACTTCCAAAACGTCTCCAACCTGTTTTGTGATGTGAATCCAATGTGACCCTTTGATGAAAGCAATCTGTTCTATAGAGCCATGCAGCCAGCAAAGCAAATGCCGCTTCTGCGGGTTTCTTCAACTGGAGTCACACTGAAGCCAAAGGAAGGCATAACAGCAAAAGAAAGTCTGAACAAAATACCTACGGTTTCAATGGTTTTGTTTTTCCCTGAAAAAGGCTTTGCTGAGAAAAGCTTTCATTAGATTTAATGAACTTCACTTTTTCAGTAAGGTAAGGAAACCCATTTAGGTCACAGGAGCAGAATAACAGTGCAGCGGCCGGCAAAATCCCCAACCCAACAGTATTCGTATTTACTACCGTGAGCAGCATCCTCAGCAGGGTTTTAGTGTGTCTTCCCAACTTCCCCCACATAATCAGAAGCTAGATGACAGTTACAGACAACAAGCAAAATTATTTCCTGGAAGAAAGCCCCTGACAGACTCTTCATCAATACCGATGATAAACAAACAGGCCACGAGCTGTATCCAAACAGCCAAAGTTTTGGATAGGTTCAGAAATCAACTTGGATCGCAATCCCTCAGCTGGTCCCTCTTTGTGATGAGTTTTAAGA
The DNA here is from genome assembly GCF_000708025.1 of Charadrius vociferus. NCBI lineage: Eukaryota > Metazoa > Chordata > Aves > Charadriiformes > Charadriidae > Charadrius > Charadrius vociferus. The sequence continues at coordinate 800,316 of NW_009648234.1, read as the reverse complement.
AACTCTGAACTTTCCAAAAAGTTTGAATCAGAACTTTGCAGGCAAACTCCCATGTTTCCTGCGTTCCATTGTGAAAGGGAACAACGACAAGTGATTTTTTTTTTTTCCCTTCCCTGGAAAACACCAGTGAAAAGTAACAGCCATGACAAAAGCTACGCTTATAAATAGGCCAGTGACACAGACAGAATAGCACGGCAAAATATTCTGCCCGAATGTGACAAGAGAAGAATTCTTACAAATCAAGAAAATGCAGACTTCACTGGCTTTTCAGCTGCTGGGACTGGGGCACCAACCGGCAGCTGTGGCTCTGCGGGGATATAGAATGAAAGTTTCGATTACGTAGCTTGAAAGGAAAACAGCCAAATTCTCTACAATGCATTAGTTCTGAACCAGGCAGTTTAGGAAAGACCTACTCCACAGAGCAAAAAAAAAGCGTCCGTAACTATCTTCAGAGTCATCTGGATCCTCTAAGAGCAGAACAGAGTGGAAAGAGACTTTGCATGAGAATTTTAAACGGAATTGTCTTCTGGCTTAAGTGGTGCCCAAGCTGCCTGTGCGCCCGCTGCCGAAGAGCGAGCCCCCAGCCCCGCTGCCGAAGAGCGAGCCCCTAGCCCCGCTGCCGAAGAGCGAGCCCCCAGCCCCGCCGGCGCCC
>NW_009648234.1:764255-799623 GCF_000708025.1 Charadrius vociferus | reverse complement strand
AGCCCCGCTGCCAAAGAGCGAGCCCCCAGCCCCGCTGCCAAAGAGCGAGCCCCCAGCCCCGCGGGCAGCCCTTCGAACAGAGCTCACAGACAAGTCGCTCCGAAAGGTGCGGAATGGACCTGCCCACATTAGGAGTATTAATCACAAATGGTCATGTCCTGGTTTTTACCAGCAAGCTTCCAGCGGCAGCGCGGGCACAAGGGAATGCTGTGTCGAAGGCCCACGTGCTCCATAAATAACAGCGATACTTGTGTTGAGTTCTCAGTCACCGCACAACTGTGAGGACAGGCTGTGTGAACAGTGCGCAACAGCCTTTTTCTGCACCGATCACGTGAATTTAAAAACATCAAAACCTCAGATCATGTCATTTGTTTCTCTATACAAACAGAAAGACTGATGCCGACATCCAGACAGAGCAGGGAATAACTAAAAGAAAAATTAAACTGATTCTCTCATCCTGCAAGGAGAGAGAAGCTGCAGAACTGGAGTAATCCAAGCAAAAGGAAAGTAGGTGGTTAATCGTCACGTGTTTCACACGCATCTCGGATCTCAAGCGCTCCCTGAAGGCTAGTGGCTGTTACACCGAGATCAAGGCAGGCTCTAAACCAAAGTGCAAATACTGCCACAAAGGGGTGCAGGAATGACAAGAGGATGAGAATTCTTTGTGTGAATTTGCCCAGCCAAAGTAAAGGTTACAGTAACTATCAGACTTCGTTTCTGAGATCAGGATGTACAACTAGCTTTGCACACTCCATCCTCTCAAAGTTGCTGGTCCCAGTACAGCGCTGGTATTCTTCTCACATATTCACAGAAGAGAAGCAACTTTTTATACCCTATTAAAAAGCACAAAGATGAAATATTCTGGCAAGCCCCAGATGCAAGCACAAACCAAGTAGGTAACATAATTTGGGGAGGAATATCAACTGCTCTGTAGTGCTAAAACCAGGATCAACAGTGAAATTATGAGAAAGTACTGGTGAACCTGAACTCTGCACTGGGAGTGAGCAACTGCCATTACTGGAGCAGAGATGGTGTAAGGCAGAACATCTGCACTTCATCTTAAATACATATGATGACTGGCAAGAAAAAAAACAAAACAAACCACAACTTGTTATTCTGCTAACAATGCTCAGGTGTCTGCCTGCAATCAAGAATCTTCGGAGACTGCACATCATACACCGGCACCCGACGTCTCAGGAGCCGACACTTGACAACTTCGGAGCGGCTGCGACCTGTTTCAGCTCCTGCAGCTCAGGGCCCGCTACACTCCAGGGGCAGGAGGAGGGATCGGTGCGTTAGTACAGCTGTAAAGCTGAAATGAACTTATGTGAAAATACCGTCGGACACTTCTCATACTGGTGCGGCTTACCTTCTTTCCAACACTGGTTCAAATCACTACTGTGACAGATTTACACTAGGAATGAGCTGCTGAAATTGAATCAGTGAAAAAAATCGGGACAGACAAGACTAAGACAGACAAGAATTTCTGTAGGGCGACTTCTGCTATGTGATTAGTCTCTCGGTACTGGAAGGTAAACCAGAGGTTGGGAACACAGTCTCAATAACAGTTCCTTTTGGTATTTCCCAAAGAAAACTCCAAGGGGAGTGACTGGAATGGCAGGTGAGATCAGTAGTCTTTAGGGTCAGAGAGCTCCAGCATGTCAGTAAAAAGAAAGCAGCGGTTTCGTTCTAGGCGCCTGCCGTCACACCAGCAAGTGATGAGCCTCACTGCAATCCTTGCTCTGAAGAGACAACGCTGGATTTTCTGGTTTTTGGCGGTGGAGGGGGAGGTTTGGATTCACGTCTGCTGGGTAGTGGTGGAGCAACCTGAGAAGGTAAAACAAAAACACAAAGAAAAATAAACTATTACTGGCAAGTTAATACCTTTTGCTTTACCAGACAAGAAATCCAAAAGGTCCTGTACTACCACGTTTCTTTCAGGACCAAGTCTTTGAAATCAGCCTCCCAGTACTACATGCAATCGATAGCAGGGGCAAACAAGGACACATCCCCAAGAGATAACAAAAGCAGATACATTTTAGTTGCTAGAATATGCTTTAGTTGCTTCTGACCTGCAGCCTGACTTTGAGACAGAGCCATTTGTCCCTCTCTCCCATCTTTTGTTTATCGGGAAGATGGCAAGAAACCCATTTCCCTCAAGGTTTCAAAATTCAACCATTTTTATCTTGCTGGTTTGATGAGTTGCACCAAGTAGGGGCCACAAGGATGTAAAATGCTTCTAAATCAGAGTGGTACCACTAACTCCACAAAACAGTAGCAAGTAAAGTTCTATTAAAGCAAGCCGCAGCCTTCCTGCCCAGCACAGGGGCTTGTAGGGCGTTTCTTGTTCTTGCAGAAAACTGCGGTAATGGGCTCTCTCAAGTTGGCTCTCTGCTCGTTTTAAGGGTTATCTGTAAACACATGAGATGTGAAAGGCCAGGTGAACTAGAAGCTTGTGTGGCTCACACCGCTTGCTTAGCCAAAACCGTCAAGATTTCAGTACTATTTTAACTGAAGGAGGACAGAGTCAACTTTACAACAAACAACGTAACAAACCCCTTCAGAAAATACTTTTATAATCTCTCTTTACAGCCCTTCGAATCCTTCTCCTTTGGCTGCAAGCCAAGGTCAATGTTGCAAGCCAGAACATGTTAGTAATGAGTTTTCTTACAACACTCAAGGGAAGGAGGCTCTTTTATTAATCCTCTTCAACCAGTGACTCCCACAGCATCACTAGAGCTGGCACATTTCTGCCATTCCCACCACCTACAGCAGCTACACTGCCCCTTTTCAGGGGCACAGTCAGTTCTGACCAAACAAAGGGCAAAGTAGGAACCCTCCTATTTACCCCAAGTTTCAAGGCTTTATGCCAGTGTCATCTCTCTCTAACAGAACTTCGCGATCAGCTATTATGTCGTCTTCCTGTGCTGTCACAGGTAACATATTTTGTTAAGTGTGATCATTCTTTAAATTCTTTTTGGTCAAATTCCAGTTCATCTCACTAAGGTACTCATAAATCCTCTTTGCAAATTGAAGTGGGGAAGACATCCATCCCTTTCACAGTTACAAAAGAATGCTTTCTGTCACTGCGCAAATGTACACAACTGCAGTCTCGTATCAGAAGCACCTACATTTCAGGGGCACATGAAACAATTCTGGTACCACGACCATGGTATTTGCATGTGAAGTATCTGCAAGCCATTTGGAATCCCATAGGGTAAGAAAAACATTAGTGATACAGCATTAAAAAAAAAAGTGGAATTTGATGTTCCTAGAAGGAAGCGAACTTCATGAAATCGAGAAAAAGGCTGTGGTTAGGATGGTGATATGATAGAGGCTGGTTTAAGTGACTAATGATGCATACCTTGAAAAATTAGATTCTTCTGAGCTGAGGACTCAAAAGGAGATATTTATCCTTTCTGAAAACATGTGATTTTTTCCCTTCTTTTTGAGGACCAGATTACTGTGCTATGTTATGTTGATCATGTTTTTGAAACTTTTCAATCATTGTGCTTGCTTGTTTTCAATATATCTTCCCACCCCCACACAGAGTTTTCCTAACCAAGGACAACACAACTCCCACTGGAAAGGAAAGGGACTCCACTTGAGAGCCTTCTCTTGAAGCAAAAAACTTTTTACTCTTTTGTGGTTTCAGGGAGTGTACCAGCAAAATGATTAGACAAGTTTCAAGTAGCACCACCCTAGAAGCAGCTTGGAAAATTCCACTGGTGTCTCTTTCTCAAAAGCTGTTTTCCAAAAAAGTGTCAGCTCTCATTTCCTCACCTCCACAGAGTTCCTCGGGTTGCTGTTCTCATAGGGTTTGCTCTTGGGCGGAGGTGGGGGTGGGGTACTCGGTAAGCTAGCAGTTGCCAGTCCATCAGCCTGCAACGAGGGAAAACCTAGAAGCAACAACAATGAGAAGACAAGACATTAAAGTAGGCGGAAAAGGAATGGGAAGTGGGATTGACCATGTAGAATTTTAAGGGAGAATCATTTAATATCTCATGCTTTCGATCTGCTAACAGTCAACCTGAATGGATACGTCGAGGGAAATACAACTGTGATTCTACTTTTAAGTTCAAAATGCCCAGAAGACTTCTGTCTTCACCGAATGAATCTAAGCTTATGTGAAAAATGCATGCCTGAGAGAACAGAAAATTGAATCCATTATCACATCCGCAATGTTCAGTGGGGTTTCCTTTCAGCCTGGGCCTCAACCTGAGAACTCTCTTTGATTTTAACTCCAGTTGATGGAGTAGATAAGTACCCAAACTTCAGAAGAATTCCTGGGAAGCTGTCCTGCTACTAACGGCAATTAAAACAACTTGCTAAGTAGAAGAGTGAGGTTTCACATTCCTTTCACAGATCTCTCTTCATACAGTATTCCTGCATTTGTTTGTGTTTCTGGTTGTCTCCCCACGTCGTCCCCCACCCCAATACATATTTTTTGGTTTTAATCCTCTCACAACAGTTTTCTGAGAGTTTAGTTCATTACCTACACTGGATTCTGAATTTATATCCACATAAAAGGAAGAACAGTCAGGTCCTACATGTGAACTTCTGCTCCTCTAATAAAAGAGCAGCAGAGTGAGAAATGCAACGGCAAGCAAGGAAGTTGTCAGTGGTGACGTTACAGTTGTTTTTTTACCTTTGCCATATTTATACGGTGCTTTAGAGTTAACTACAGAGCTTACTGGATATACAAACTGTGCAGATTATTCCTTTTGCTAATTCTTCAAGATAAATTCCTTCTCTTTCAGGTGTTAACATTCATTACCTGAGTTACCAAACTGCAGAGTAACTTCTCCTAAAACTTTTTGCCACGTGATGGGAGTTATTGTTCATTAATTAACACAGCCTTCACGGCTTGCCCAGAAAATTTAGCCATAGACCTGATCAGAAATACCATGCTGGTATGCAGCTCCACCCAGCAAATTCACAGAAGATATTCCTCTATGATGTGCTGTAATCACCTGACCCGATACATTTGCAAGCATCTACACTGATGGCATGTGATGTTCCCCTTGAGGTTTACTACACCTCCTCATAAGTCAATCCAGGAGAAAGGAAAGAAACTGAGTAAGATAAAAATTGTTCTCTGGGATTCATCTGATATACTAATTTTAACAAGTGATATATAAGTCATAAGTATGATCGTAGTGTCTTTGATAACACGGCCAAATTCTGTTATCTGACAAAAAAGTCTACAAACATTGACGCCCCAGATCACGTTCTGTGAACTACTTCAGAGCAGTTCTTCCCTCCCTCCCTCCCTCCCCAGTGAGGTTACCTCAGCAAATATATCGCAATGCCTACTACTGCAGATACTGCCCTGAAGGATGTGGCAACCGCTCTGTAATAGAACTTACTTTGGGTTCTTGGGGTTTTGGGAGTGATGGGTGGCGGGCTGCAAGGCGTTGGTTGCTGGAGTGAAGAACCCTGAAGTAAAGTCAGTCTGTTGTCTCCTAATTGAAGACTCTTTGGCCTTTGTGCTTTCCCCGACGTGCCCTGGTTGAAACAAAGAGCAAATGAAACCTTTAGAAGCCAGGAAGGTTGCTGCACACGTATCAGATCATCAGAGCTGTCACAAAGGCATCACCACGCTCCAGAAAAGCCACACGCAAGAGAGAAAGGTGCATTCAAGTGAAACGTTAAGAGTGAAACCACGGCACTGGCTAAGCCGGGTCAAAAGGCGTATGCTGTGCTCCTACGACACATCTAGTTTTCTGTGGGACCTTAATAACTGGGTAGCAACAGCTAACTGTTTGTAACAACCTTAGTGCATTAATTAAGGCAGCAAGACGCCAGGCTGAAAAATTGCTGCATTTGACTAGCAATCCTGTGAGCAAATTCGGGGGGAAAAAAGTCTTTCCAAGAAGAAAAAAAAAAAAGATGAAATTCTGAGTGCAAGTCAGGAGTGCCAGTATCATCCAGCTCCTTAGGGCTGGGAAACAAGTCTATTGCAGGCTTTCCAGAGCAAACCCCTTGCATGTGGGACTTGGGAGATGTTCCAGTTCCTTCCAGTGTCACGTGTCCTCTGTGCTCTTCACTAAAATCATGAGACCCTCTGAATACGGTCCCAAGAGTCCAGTGTACGAATATTAATGTCCTTTTAAATATTAATTTATTGCTTTACAGAGAAGGCTGTCACTTTTACAGATTAATTCCTCATCATTAAGCAGTTCAGTATTTCTCACTGTGCAGAAGGGACCACACATCGATGTACGGTGAATATAAAACAAGGACCAAAGCTGCTGGACATGCAGCAAACCTTTGGTTCCCTCTGGCTTTCCAGCTCCCAAGTAGCTTAGTCAAGAGCTGCAGAAAATCAGTCTGTCCAATTCTTGCGCTGCATGAGGCAGCTCTGGAACAGACCAGCTATAAAAACCAGCTTTCTCCGCACTTCGCAATGTTCTTCAGCATGAATATAACCCTTAACTGCTCATTCACCTAGTAAGCTGATCACACACGTAATCTGCCCTCAGAGACATGGGGGAGAGGGGAGGGTGGGTGTTCTCTTTCGCATCTCTCAGCTCTCTGCAATGCAAAGTCTTGGACAGACATGCCTCACTGTCCTAGTGAACTGGTCCATACAAATGGGCTTTCTCCCAGGTCTTTTCCCTCTAGTTTTACTTAATAAAGCGATCGGCAGCTGACATGACAGTTTGTGGGTTAAACCCACTTCATTCTTCCAGAAGCAGAGGGCCAGACCTCCCGAACCACTAGTATTTACAACCCCGGGTTTTCCTCTTGAGTGGAAAGCCTGTCGATACCAAATGACATGATTCTAGAACCACAGTTCCCCTTCTTATAAATATTCTGCAGACTGCAAGTACTGGAGCATCACTCAGATTTGATGCGAATTCCTGAATATATAGCAGCATAACCTGTTCCTGCCAGATTCAGTTGAGATCTTGGGAGGGAAAGGGAACCAGAAGAACTCACATTTTCTCATTATTTATGCAGCCCACAGTAAGTCAAATTAGTATCACTGAGCCACCAGCTTAAATACTCAGGTGCCTAATTCTCACACAGTCTCTGATAGTGTAACATAGTCTTAGCATAAATCAGGGTAATACTCCAAGGTCATACCACTCTACTTCTGGGCTAAAAGTTCTCTGTTTGTATTAGGTGATCATTCCGAATCCCACTGTCAACCTGAATGCCCAACAGTCTCCAACATATTTCTTGTTACAGCACTCCTGTGGGGGTATAGATTCTCTTTTATTTCTCTTTTGAAAATAATTTGCTCAAGGAGTAAACTCTCCTGCCCTCACGCAGGAGGTCCGGAGCAGGGTGCAGACGTAGAAGAACCAGTTTCAAAGTCCCAAGCTGGTGACCTGACTACCAGACCATCTTTTTTCAACTCCCCAATCTATCAAACTGATCTTCACTTTGCAGTACTTTGATTTGTGCAGTGATGCTGACTGATAGCAGCTGAACATCTGGCTTGCCAGCTGGATTTCTGAGTGGGCTCGCAGTATCTGCTTGCTCCAAGAAAAACAGGACAATTCTACATTGTGCTGAGTGCATCACGCAGTCCTTCACTCCTCCAAGAAATGAGAGCCCTGAGCACCTAGATGAAACATCGGTGCCTCGTGCTTCCAGTTTGTACCTTACGCCAAACTGCAGTTCTGTCTGTGACACAAGTTTTCCAAATAAAAAAGTACGAATTACTCAGATGACCAAGGCTTTTGGTATTTGGACCCCTCCCGCTACTTAATGAAGTTCCCAATGACAAGCATGGCTGGAAGCAATGGAAACACTAAAATCTCCTGCTGTGGATTTTATTATTTTTATCTTTTTTTTTTTATCTTTTTTTTTTTCTTTTACCATTTTGGAAGTCAGTTCCGTTTCTGGCTCCTTCTCTACAATAACCTGAGACTTGCTAATACTCCAGTCCTTCCGCTTGAGTTTGTTAATCCGGTTATCACCATCATCTTTCGTGGGCAGTTCCTCAGCTCTGGAAGCTGTTGATATTCTTCTCTCCAAAAGAGGCTCCAGAACAGATCTGTGGCCCACACCGAAAGAGTGAAAAAACATGAAACATGAGTCCATCAGAAATTTAAAGTGCTGTCTGTTAAAAAGCTCTGCTCTCTCAGTTTGCATAAGAGATTAATGTGAAAAACTGAGTTATGACCATGGAATTTTCAGTGAGATTTGTACTCTTAAGTTACCCTAGCAATTTTGAGTATAATGCCCTACGTACCAAATACAGCGTGATCTACTTGGGAAGGAGCCAGACCCGCATTTTATGCTGAACGCTTCCCCCGAGCCTGCTGTGTGACCTTGAGCAAGTCCCCCAGACTCCCCGGCTGTCACAAATGCAAACTAGATGTACAGAGAAGTAACCTCAGGAAATGTTTCCAAGTGTGGCAGCTCCTTTTAATGACATGTATGCAGCTGCAAACAGGTCGGTGGAACAAGTACCATATGACCATGCGCCTCTTTGCAGACCACATTAAACTACATTCCCTTGTAGTATCTTACACCTCTGGTTTTCAGCATTCCTGGGAAACAGAAATAGTCTGCATCTGAAATACACTGCCTCCGTCCCTCTTCATCACGTAGACAACTAGGACTCCAGAGACAGAGTGGGTTCAATTCCCAGAACTACCCCTACCTGTGCTTAAAACTCCCTATCCGTAAAATGGAATAATAATATTGGCCTCCACTTAAAGTTTTCAATGGTAGGTGTTACTATTGTGCATGGAACAAACCTTCATTTTAAGATTAACTAATTCCAGCAAAGGCATATTCCCACTCTTGTAAATCACATGTAAAGGCCGATTACTAACCCGTCTGAACCTGGCCTGGAGGAAGTGCTATCAGATGACGTGGAAGATGTAGAGACCACAGAAGACGCCACAGATGTGACCGAGAGCCGTCTCAGCGTGGAAGACATGATATAGGGCAACACGACAGAGCCGGACCTGCTCTGTTTCCTCTCGGTGAGGGAGGGAGGCTGCAGACAAATACGCTTGTGGTAAGTCATGTAACACCAACTCACAAGTGGGAAAGGGGAAAAGTTGTGTTTCTTTAAGGCAAAACACTAAACAACCAGGTACACTTACCAAAGTTATGACACCATACTGCTTCTCCACCTTCTTCTTCAGCTCTTTGAAACAGGCTGTCAGTCTGTCATGTAAAGGCTTCAGCTGTTCCGTCAGCTTCTCACCATGGATCCTAATCCCTTCTGCCAACAACGGCATCTGAAAGGAGGAACAAAATTAAGCTACAGAAGGACAAATCAACTCTCCTGTTCCAGGAAGGAATTTTCTCCACGTTACACATCTCAGATACAATCAGAAGACTTAAAGCAACGTGTTTTAAGCTTGCAGAGGCAAAAAAAGCAATCATACAGTATGGGAGCTCAGCTACTGACTCGTAACTTGTGACACTGTAGTAACTTCACTGTTTGTTGTTTGTTTGAACTTCATGTGCCCACGAAACATGAACACTTTCCCCATCTATACCTACGGTTCTCTCTTCCCTACTCAGATTCTATATTCTCCTTTGGAAAACAGAGCAGGTTAAATGTTGGAGCATCACTTCTTAGCCCCCAAAGCTGTACGATTTAGGTGAGGTAGCTTTAACTGGGTTCTCTTATATGGAAATATGTCGAAACTGGCCTGCAGGGATGCAATCTGCATTACCAAAAAACCAAGGCAATTTTTTATTGCCATGCAGGTCAAAATAGACAACTTTCAATGGTCAGACTGACAAAACATTAGGCCTGTCGGTTTCATGAAAAGGTAACAGATATTTTGTTATGCTCATAAAGAAAAAAAATCTATGCCACATTGGCAAATATTCCAGAATGCCATTCCAGAGCAGCCCGAGGTACGTGGAACAGTCGAGGCCACAATTTTAGAACAGGACATTTTCCTCAAAATAAAAACCAACTGTACACACATCCAGCCTGTTCTTGTACTATTTATCTGCTTTATCTCTCCAAAACAATGATGCTGGAAAAACCATCTGCACTCATACGTAGTGCTTCCCCGTCTTGCCCAGTATGATACCTGTAGAGCAATTAGTTGCTTAAGCAGTTCAATTTTATCTTGGTCTTCAGGATGTTCTTGAAGATACTTCTCTGTGAAAAAGGCCTGAAAGCAAAGAGAAAAGATGACATAAACACTATGTTGCTTTCACAGCTCACTCTGAGTGAAGGATCCCTGTACTTTAAAAGCAATTAATTGGCATTGTTCCTCACAGCAAAGTTTGTTTTTATCTCCCTGACACAAAGCTGAGGGACAAAGAATCATTTGTTGAGAACTGGGAAGAAAAGAGACTTTTTTTTATAAAATACAACTCAAATTTTACTATTTTTTCAGTGAACACTGCTATGTAGAACAAGTTACTTCATCGAAAGGGTTTTCTTCAATTCCAATTCCCTTCCCATAGACAGTATTGATTTGAATAGCCGAGGTTACACTACTCGTTGCTCTAACGCGAGTAGCAGATCCAGCTTCCGAGTTCTCACTTCTAAAAGCCTCTTTCATTTTTAGCATTCTGTGACCTACAGCACACAATGACACGCAAAGCGCCTCGGCTGCAGAAAGGTGACCAGGGCATCTCCTGCCCGCAACTTCCTTAAGCTCCATCATTTAAGCCCTTAAGTACAACATTTTCACATGGGGCTTGTTACAAAAATGCAGTAGAAATAAAGACTGTGGTGAGAGTTTGACTCACAGTTTGATTCAACAAAGCACCTTTATTCTACACTTCTTATGTGTTTACCTTTAATCAACAGAATCTGGTATCGGTTTAGAGCTGAACAAACACAAGTACACTTTCCTGGACTGAAGCCTTAAAATTGTGCCAATTCACATTGTGCGCTACAGCGTATTGCGCTGAAATGTCTCCCAATTCCTGGTCAGAAGAATTTAATTTTTCTTTTTCCTAGATAAAATCCCTAATAATTTTTCATTTGGTTTTAAAACGCCTCTCTGATCTATTTCAGCCTCTGCATATATTTCTTAGTTCTGCATTCCATTAACCGGACTGTATGCACAAGTGTTTATAGGCCTGGTGGTATGACTCTGAAAAAGGCTGATGTCAAGAGGAGGTTAGCCTGGGAAAGGACTGCCGGAGAGGTCCCAGCGGATTTTTCTTGAAAGTGTTTAATTATTGCAAGAAGAAAGCGCATGTTAAAAATGCAGACTTCGGCTTTTGGCTACAATGAAACAATTAAAACTCAAGATTTTAGCCGCCCACAAAAGCCAAATGTTCTGTACTGTTCTTCAGCTGAAATAGGAAAATATGAACCAGAAATGAGTATTTCCAGATGTGGTTACAGATACTTTGTGTTTCCTAGTTTTAACTGCTTTCCCACTTTCGTAATTCTAAACTTTATGTCAACCTTAATTCATAAAATGGGAGGATTTAGGGCCAAATTCAGCCCTGGCAAAGTATGCAACCCCTCTGGAATCAGCAGAGTTAGACCCCAGACAAATCAGACCCTCTCCCAGTTAACTTTTGCACTTCATTTCATGTGACTGGAATACATCTGAGAAGAATAAAATGTGTTTTAACACCATCCATTCAGTTTATGAAAATAAGCAATATATTTTGTGCTGGGAATACTATCATTAGATACTGGGAATAAACAGCTTAAGTTAAACATCGCAAAAAAGGAAGAATGTACAGTGTTCAACTGAAGTCAACTGAGTAAACCCGGATAGGAAAGACTGCTTTTCTTTCCTGAAATATATGGTCTTTGCCGCAAGACTCCAAAAACAGATTACCTGCTGGGAAGAGAAATCCTCATTTGCCTTACCATTCTACGTTAATGCAGTGGAGAAATGTTAGGTTTTTTTGCTTTTCGTTGTTACTCGCACCATTCATTGGGCTGACTAAGCACCCCAATGCCCCCACGAGGCAGGATCATGTTGTTATCGCCCCTGTAAATGGGGCCCAAAAGAGCTGGATCATTCAGCTCTGTGGCAACGCACAGCACTAAAACTAAACACCAAAGATGCGGGGGTTTTCCACCTTGCAGTCTAGGGGAAATCTTTGTTCTTTCCTCCTCTTCGTTGAGCTCTGAACACACAGATACAGCTACAGAACGCACTCTATCTGAGTAACAGCTGAAAACTGAACTTGAACTCCCCATGTTTCAAATCCAGTTCTTCAACACTGCAGAGGTCAACAGACTGAGCTACAGATAAATGTGAAAAAGACCTTTTCATAGTTGGTATATCCCCCCATGACCGCTGGGTCCACAATCCCATTCAGGAGCATAGAGAGAGGATGTACAGGAAGACTCCGGTCCCAGACGTGCTGTTGGACAATGTTGCTGATTTTCTCATTGGTCAGCTCCATCGTTTCTATGGCGTTCTGCAAGGGGCTGATCTCTTCCTGATGGAAAGAAGAAACAATAAACCTTCATTTGCCTCTACTGAACATGAAGTTAAGTAACTCCTCGTCTATGAATAGCAGCCCAACAGTCTCCAGCAGAGGATTTTGAACCCCCTGTGCTAACTATCTTACCATTCAGAGATGAGTGCAAGAATGAGCTTATACCTTAACCTGAAGGAACAACAGTTTAGGACTTGGCTGCTGACTGGAGTATGTTACAGAAGTAACCACTCTCCCAAGCATTATAAAGTCCATATAGAACTTTGTAGCCTAGGGTAGAGCTGTCTGCAGAATGACATAAAAGGACAAGTACATCAAAGAAGATACACATTTGCTTTTAACTGAAGCTGAAATTATTGGTGTACCACATCCAACAGTGGAAGGAGTGGTAGTCCTAACTGTTGCAAGACACTCTACTCCACGAAAGATTGGAGGGATGAGACCCAGCCCATATGCAGAACTCACCGTTGTAATCTGTTTGACTTCAATTTGTAGGTTCTCCTTTCTATCCACATATTCTAGTTAGAGAAGGAAAATATTCCAAGATGTAAGCAAAATATTGGGCTTGCAATTCAATTCTCTTCTGCGGTAGAGCACGGAACCAGGCTTCCAGCACTAGCTGGCAGGACTTACACAGTGCCTTTCACCTTCGCTAGCTGGGATGGAACCCAGTGGTTTTGGCAACAAATACCACCTCTACTATTTAACTGGTATCAGCATTAGCAGCAGTAGGCTGTTATCTTCCAGGTGGACCACTACTAGCAGGACTGTGGTTATGGCATATTTAGCCAGTTATATGCAACTTGCCCAACCACTATACATGAGCAACAGTATAGCTCGTAGGCAGCAAGGAAACGTGTGACTACACTACATCCAAGGCTCACTCTCCACTACAAATCTTAAAAGTTGGCCTGAAGTTGAACTGACACTTCACGGTTAGAGGCTGGCCTCCTTAAGGATGGCTACTTCATCCACAGTCCACCAGACACACAGCTGCACTCGGTAGGAAGCTGCAGCTAGCACAGTATTTATGGATCCCAGACCAAGGATTTTGAACATTACAACTTCAGCTATGGAGCCCCTTGACTCTTGACTTGACTTTTGTGTGAAAGCACATTGGCTTTATGTAAAGATCACAATGTGAAGTACAGCCCTTTGCTTTTCCTATAGTTTAACAGAAAAACTCCATTGCAACAGGTAGAGGAAAGAAATTGTGACAGTGCTGTTCAAAATGTCATCAACAAAACAAATAAATGCATAGAACCATTTTCCCATAGCACAGACACCCAAGCCAGCTGGCCACAGAAGTAAAGGACTCACAGCAAACTCATTGTCTGGATCTTTTTCTCCTTTCCTGACTGGTCGTGAGTGCGTGAACTGCTGTACCTCGTTTGCTCTGTAGTAGCTAGAAAGAAGCAGAGTAAATGGTGAGATTTCTTACCTCTCATCCTCCTTACATAAATGTTGTTCTGTTTCCTCTCAAGAACAACCAACTTTAAACTGGACTGTGAAACAAATTTACAGAAGACACAAAGACACTCCACCTTGTGCCAAGGGTAGTTGAGAAAAATATGGTGGAAATATTGAGGAAAAAGGAAAAGGAATTACTTTAAGATCTGTTCAGGAACCGGTTTATCTTTATAATTTGGTGGCAGATTCATCACAGGCTTCACAATAAAGCACTGCACATCTGAGCAGCTATAGTTAAGGATGAAAAACTATGAATCTTTAGGGAAAACAGGAGAGGGAGAGAAATACCCTTCCTGTTTTCATTGATTGTCAGACTTCTCAACAATCCCCTGTGCTCTTGTCATGTTTGAAGAAAAATACTTGCTAGTTCATCAACAATCACAGGCATTATATTGCTTCTTTTAGTTTGTATGCTACTCATGATCTAAAAGCCCCAAAACGTAAGGGCTGTAAGAATACTTCCAACTATTGAAAATCCCTGGTGAAACGCTTGGGAAGCCTGGGTGCTACCGATTCCTACTTTGGGGACTGGAAAACAAGATCCAGTACTCAGTTCTGTAATGGATGCATCTGTCTCTTCTCTCTCCCCCACCACCTCATAGTTATTTGTCAGATTATTCCAGTACAGTGAAGCTGCCCCTCCCTCCCAATTTTTAGATCAATAAAGCTAACTGAAGAAAGTATTAGTGAATATCTACCTCATCTTCAGCTTTTACACCTCTGAACCATGACAGAAATTTATAAAAAAAAAAAAAAAATTAGTACTAGCATCCCCAGGCACAACAGCTTACTATGTTGTTCCTCCAGAGTTGTTTCAAGGACTGTATTGAAGGCTTTACAGAAGTAAAAATCCGTATGGAAGAGTAAAGCATAAGCAATTTGACCCACATTAACAGATTATTTCTGTGATTCACCTGCCAGTTGCACTCTGAAGTGGCAAGGCTTTACTGGTGGGTAGTGCAGCCCCCTACATCCTCTATTTCGCTCAGGGTAGTTCTAAACAGTATTTGGAAAGCAAAGGCAAGGTCATTCTGCCCGCACCGAAGAGCCAGCTGGATACTAGCCAAACCTGAACCCAAAACCGCATAGCCACATTAGATCAAGCACGGAGCCCAAGCTAATATATTCCTTCTCTCAGGAGAGCTTATTAGCTTGGGCTTCGTGCCACGCTAAGCACGCTATACAGCGCCTAGTGCCCAACCGGTGGAGGACTAGTCTGGTCAACCGCGTGGGCATTCCCCGAGAGCGGGTACAGCCCAATTCGTACCTCCGGTAAACTGTTATGAAACAGCCAAAGGAAGAACAAGGCATTTGATCATAAAAGAGCGAGGAAGCAGCTTCTGAGCAAAAGCAAAAAGGAGCCTGAGACAAAGGAGGTTAAAAAAGCATGAAATGAAAACAAACTACAGAACCATCCACTCCTGCCTAATACAACAGTGACTCGGGCACTCAAACTCCTCATCTTTACAGAAGGTGTTTGTAAGAGTCCGAGAAGAACCTGTACCAAATCCAAGCTATGCAGCTGCTCCCCTTTATAATGGGGCTATGCCAAAGACCCGGAACCAAACACCCCCAAACTTTTGGAAGAGTTCAGATCTGGATCCAAATTTTGCAGTTCAGGTTCATCTTGAGCCAAAAAACATTAGAACAAACACAAACAGATGCAAAGGAAGTAGCTGAAACAAAGCAGCAACAGAAGAGGCATTTTTTGATACCAAGTTTGGTCTTGAATGAATTTTAATTTCCTATGTGGATTTAGTGCTTGGCAGGCTTACTGCAAGGGAAGCATCTGGTATCACTGCTTCAGTTGTGCCTTCGTACACAGACTTTTAAGGCCAAAATGGACCACCAGATTCTCTGGTCTGGCCTGCATAACACTGGCCTGGATAACACAGCCCAGTAACTTGGTTTTTACTGATGTACATCTTCCAGAAGCACATCTGCTATTGACTGGAAGTCACAAACAAGAACCTGAAGCATCTTGACTAGGTTGCACTCCACGATGCTCACAATTAAGAGAAAGAGGATCTTTAGCGTAGTGGTGTGCTGTGTCACACAGTCTAGAGTCCCACCAGCATAAAGAAAATATAAATTAAAAAAACCCACAACCAACCAGAAGGGCTGTTCAAACAAAAACTTTCATCACTGTAAATAATCACTTCACACTTCTTACAAAGTGTCTTCTAGTGAAAAAAAAAAAACCAACTCAGCCACTTCATAAATGCTTGTTAACTTCAAGCAAGAAAAGAGCATACTTCCACTTTCATTATATCCCACTTTCACCGCCTGTATTTTACCTCTTGCACCTAGAAATACCCAACTGGATCCATCACACATATAATACAGCAGTCAGCACCACCTGCTTGAGAAGGCAGCACAAGAAATCCCGACCTGTGACCCATTAAGGTTTTATCCTAACAGCAACTCATATAACTCCAATGATATCAAGCTGTCTCTCTTTTTCAGTATGTTTCAGCTCACTATTGCAATTCCAGATAGTCTTATTTTCAGGCCCAGCCCTGCCTTCAAAGTCCCCCTGGAACAGTAAGTTCCTTGATTATTATTGTTGTTTACCAATTCTCTTATTCTAGGAAAGAGGCAGATCCTGAACATGTCAAACGAAATTAGAACCAAAAGATACACTGTTTGGGAGAAGACTTGATCTCTTCTCCTGGAGGCGCAGTGCTGGTCATCTTCTCAGCACTAGGAAACTGGGTCAACAGCTTCAGGTTGAAGTCCTCCCTTCGTTCATACTCTTTGCCACGGTAGATAAAAATTTTATTCTGTAGGCAGCAGAAGAAAAAGAGAATTAACACTAAACAAAGCAAGGAAAAAGAGCTTTCCAAACATACACAGAGTAGTCTGAGAGATCTAGTTTATATGAAGGGCTGTCTCCTAGCTTAGCACACAGTCAGAACACGCGAGAGAAGAAACACGGGCTGGAGTGACACCACAGCAACTCTCTGGAGCAAGGCCCTGCAACGACATCCTTGTATTTGCCCCGAAAATTCATTGTTCCATATAGTGTTATTGAAGACGTTTGTGCTTTCTAGCACTCTAAGAACTCACAGATTCAACAGATGAAATCTCAGTCAGGGGACCCATTTTAAATAGGAGAACATGTGTCTCAAAAAGTTCTTTGATGCGTGGAAATGCGTGCTCCTTGCCAGAGCGCTGCTGGTATGAGTTAACAGTCTCTGTATGCGCAGAGACACGAGTTTTACCTCTGTGCCACTCCTGACTCTCTTCAGCCGTCATTAACAAGATGGCCAGCTACGGCAGCTTTGCACTACACACTTAACAGTAGACCATGGCCAATTACTTTTCCAAACTGGCCACCAAGCAGCAGTTTCTGGAAGGGATGGAATCAAAAACATGACCTGGAGGTGAAAGCCTTCCGTGCCATCCAGTTCCACAGTCCTAAGTTAACATTTTTCTTTTTTATTAAGCTTGGCTTCCGTTTAAGGCCAGTAACTTCAAACAACTCCAGTCTGAAAATGTAAATGTTCCTTGATTTTAAATAATAGTTGGGAATATTTCCTAGTATGCTGCACCCTGCCCATCTGACTCATTCTGGCTAGATTTGGCTATTATAGCCAGCGTGGCTGCTCGGCATTGCTGGACCTATCTCAAACAGGAACCAACTCTGCATTTTAATTCTTCTGCGTGGGACAGACTCTCACTAGTGTGCTTGAGCACTGAAATGATCCATGTCCTGAAAATTAGGTTGATTCAGGCTGAAAAGCAACAGGGTAAACCCTTTACAAGCTAAATATTTTCTAATGGCAACAATCATATTTCTGAGGGCACAAATACAAAAGGCAGAGTGTGTTTAAGTCCGTATAAGAACATGCCAATCATCTATCAAACCCTGTTGCAACACACCTACTGTAGGAAACTTGCTAACACAAAAAGTGTGGTCTTTTACTTGTCTCTGAAATGTTTTGAAATACTTAGGGGATTTAGAACTCTCAGTGTCATTCACAGCAAAAGGAGTTGGGCATCTGAATTTTCTTGGAAGCTCTGCAAAAGTTGTGACTTTTAGGGTACGCACCACTCCAGAACTTGAGTGCTGAAGAATTCTTACCCGGAGGAAAGAGGGGAAACCCTGACCATAGTATCCAACAGCAAAGTACTCTGGTTGAGGTCTCATTGCCTTCATGATATTCTCATAAAAAGTAGCCCGTTTCTTCTGAAAAAGACAAAGTCACCAGCATTTTCACTTTGCAGTATTCGAGGACACTGGCAGACTGTAGCTTACATTCCCAGTGACAATCCCCAATCTTTTGGTTCTCCCCTACAGAATACTTTTTAATTTTTTTTTTTTTTTTTTGATACAGTATCTCATACTTATCCATTTACTTGGTTAAATATTTGGTTTGTCTGGGCCAGAATCAACTTCATTTCCTGGTTTCCAGACAAGAACAATGCCATGTATTTCAGGATTCCAGAAGGATACTTGAAATCCTTAACTATTGCAACACAAATTAAAAATAAATATGTTCTGAAACTGAGCAGACCCAAATGGTGACAAATGTCAGAGAACTGGCAGAAATAAAACTGGGCAGATGATTCTCATATGAAAGAACATAAAGACCATCTGGTTACATCTTTAACCACTAAAACCCGTAATTCAGAACCACAATGATTCTATACTTCTGTGTTCATACACAGTTGCTTTAGCACAGAAATAACAAGGTGATGAGATTTATGGAGCCTGAAAATACACTGTGCAAATGTTACCTTATTTGATCAACACTAAGAATGCTAAACATCTGCACATGATATTGTCATGCTAATTACAAGGTCAAAACCACACACTTTAAAAAAAATTATGAAAACACATTCTTCTAATATTAAGCTTTACAAAACCATGGGGGTTATGTTGGTTTGTTTGTCTTTAACATAAATGTATTTGGGGCTTATCCTGCTCAACAACATTAATTTAAGCAGTCAGCAGCCTGCTGAAAACGAAGAAAAAAGTCTTACCAGGAGATTACCGAGTCCCTCATAATCAAAGACCTTGTTTTCATACATGTCAGCCAACTCCTTACTTAGCTGAATGGCTTTTTCCCACATCTCCATGTAGGGTGAAGGGAGGCAGGTGGGGGAAGAAGAACACAAGCAAAATAAGAGACTCAGTTAAAAGCATTCATTACCACAGAGAGGTAAACAAAAAATTCAGCTGATTTTAATTCAGGCAGTACTTTAATGCACTGCCAACTTTCCCTTAGACTCCATGCTGCACATTTTTTGTGATAATTATTATAGTCGTAGAGCTCTTTTGATTTGTAGACCTGAAAGTGATTTACAAAGCACGGTGTCTACGGTTACTCCTGACGGGGAAAAGCGAGGCACACAGAGGTGGAAGGACAGGTCTGAACAGCAAACAGGAGAGGCCCAGGTGCTCTCCTCCTACACTAATACTTCATCCACTGCAGCAGGCTTCCTCGGGTTTGTCTCGTTTAGCCCTGGTAGAATCACCTGTCCAAAGTGCAACTAACACCAGGTCAGTAACAGCCAGACAAACCACACTTAGTGCAACGCTAAAAAACCTGACAAAAGCCATTACTCAGAAAAAGAAAGGAAAACACCCATAGTTTTCTCATCTACCCAGTATCCTCAACAGGGTTAAATTTTCAGATGCTCTTTGACTAACAAGGAAATAGAAGGATTCCAGTATCACCAGGACAAATACATGCCCTGCTCGCACCAGTACTGTGGTCCCTGTTCAAAAGCCAGGCCTAAGCATCAAAGGCCTGTTATGGATCACATCTGCTTTTACCCTCGAACCCAACCTTGGCCAGCTGTGTTCCAAGCCCAGTATTTACCAGTGACCTGTAGGAACACTGCAGAGACACTCACCTTGCCCCTGTCAAAGAAGGAGATAATTTCTTGGTAGAGTTTTTCTTTGAGTTCCTGTTGTGAGTAGACATAGTAGCTGTCCCTCTGCAGGAGGTGAGGGACACATGGCTTCTCCGACCACTAGTATGGAGGAAAAAAAAAGGCAAAGTTGAAGGAACTGGAACATTTTCTGGTTAACGACTCCTTACAGAGGATAGACTCGCCTTCTGCAGGGATGCATTAAAGAAAAACCCATCATCAATGCAAAGGGAGAGCAAGGAAGTTTTGCAGTGATATAAGGGCTGTTGGCCAACTTATATAAACTAGGAATGCACACAGAAACACTGCGTCTCAGCGGCGTGGTTAGAATAACAAATAGCCAGTAAGGAGTAACTTCTTAAACCACTCCAGCCAGGAGCTCAGAAAAACATCTGATTGTGCTCTCCCACTACACACATAAACAGCCACAAAGCTTCAGTTATGTGCAAATTTTTTTCTACACTAAAAGTACACTTTAAATCAGTTTAAGAATTCATATGAATTTGTACAATTTTTATAGCCGTATTTTAAAATCTCTTTAAAATGTTAATACAAGTTTAATTATATGTGCAAAACTGGTGCGATTTTGTCTTAAGGTCCTATGTTAAGACACTAACTGAATGTGTATGGCTTTATTAATCTGTAGAAGACATGAAGAGGTTGACCAAAGTCCAAATTAAGATGGCTTAGGCTAATACATTTTAAACTGTTCACACAGAAGTGGAAAAAACTGTACCATGACTCTGAACACGGACATTTTCTCCCAGTTCACTACAGCACTCTGCTTCACTGAGAGTATGTAACAAATTGATGCTAATAACATTTTTGCTTTCATCCATTTGGCTGCTGTGCAATTTGCAAAATTGTGAAGCTCCTTAATGACCACTAGCACCCAGGTAATGCAAAGTCACATAACAAAAAAAAAAAAGAAAACAAAAGTGAATTGTTTATCCTGAGCTGTTTGCACTTAATTTGAAACCCGTACCAAGACAGTGGAAACCAACATTGGCTTTAGTGTCATACCTGGAGCAGCTCTGCATGGAGGAGGAGAGTGTATGCTGCCTCTGTGAAGTTCTCACAGTCTGTGTGCAGGTCCCGGAGTTTATACAGATACCTAAATAAATAAACAAAAAGCAATTGTTACTTGATGTGAAGGGCTCCTGTATCAGCGTACGGAACACCACAAGACAGAAAAGCTTCTATACATGTTTATGGAGGGAAACAGCCTACCTGATATAAATGTCCTCCCGTTTCTTCTCCTTATAAAAATTCTGCCAAGAATAGAAAAAAGTCAAACTTTTACAATAGATTGTGTTATGGATTTGCATAGTCATCTCTAGACAAGTAAATTAAGCATCGGGTTTAGGTATTACAAAGGTCTTTGCTGTGATTTTGCCTATTTAGGAGTATATATTCCTGCAACCATCCCTTTAACAAGGGCTACTACCACCTCCTCCAGAAAAGGGGTAAGTCAAAGAGAGAAAGTGACTTGTCTGAACTTATACAGTCTCTTTGCAGTGGAACAGACTTCCCAAACTGTCAGCTAGCCATCTTTCCTGCCTGTATTTCAGGGCTTCAGATTATCATGTAGACAAGGACTTCATTTTGGACTGTACATCTTTCTACATTATATAGCTGTCAATAGCTGGTAAACCAATTTGGGCACATCATTAATGAGAAATGGCGTAAAGAACTACTTAGAATCCTAAAAAAATAACCAAACCCATCCTTCAGAATCCACAGAAGTCAGGTCAGTAAAGAAGCACCCGTATCCAAATCTAGCCTTCCCCATACCAGCACATTGACAGTGCAGCTCATGCGGTTCTCCTTGCTTTCGTCATGCATGATTGTCCTGTAGTCCAGCAGGTTCTCTAGCAGGCTGCTGACCAGCAAAGCAAACACTTCTCCAGAAGCAGACAGATATTTATGCTTTCGACAGTGCTCCAGGAGGCTGCAGGCACACCAAGAGAGACCGACGGGAACACTCAGTTACAGTTCTGAGCCTCAGTGTAAATTAATAGCAATAATATACAATTATAAAAATATAAAATGTATATCTACTTGTTATTAAAAAATAATAAGTAGAACCTCAGTGTAAATTACTCAACCAGCCGCTCAGCTAACACAGTCAAATGCATTTCCTGAACAGAGACTCTCAGCGCAGAACAGCACCCCCCACCTACAGACCTGAGATACCCAACTCAGGCAGGTCAAAGCCTGCTTTGTTGATCGAAAACCCGCGTTCTACTCTTGGTGCTAAAAGAAGGTTCTGACTGTGCTTTAATTCTGAGCCTGCTGTTCTGAAGCTCTTCCACTTACAATCCCCACGCCAGTTTGGCACCTGCCATTAGGTTTTCATCTCCAAGTTTAGGGTAGTTGTGCAAGTTGCTGCTCCAGAATAAAAGCACCATTTTAATGCAAGCAGTCTCAGAATACCTGTATGGTATGAACATCACTGTAAACTGCACTGTCTCCCTGTTCACCAGAGCAATGAATTAGAGTTTCTTTGCATTAGAAAAATAGCCAGCTAAGCTGTACAAAAAGATCCTCCGTGTTCTTTATAAAACTCACAGTTTCTCCAGCAAAATCTTGTACTGTTCGTCTCCACGGCCACCCTCCACTTCCTGGTCCAGCTTGGTTATCAACTCATTTTCAAACTGAAAAGGCAAAAAACCACCATCAAATAAAGAGCAACTCTCAGGAGTGTGGTCTGAACATTAGTAATGCTTGTGGCTGGCGTTCCTGAACTGCCCCCCCGCTATCAGACACTGATTTTAAGAGCCAAGCTAGAGGACGCTTTTGGAGCAGAATAAAAGTGGTAAGAAGCCAAGATGACAAGATTGGAGCAAGGAAATACAAGTCCTCCCTCTCTTGTCCTACAGTCACTGGAAAGTCACGGTCTGGGGTAATTCTTCCCTCTTCTCCCCCATCCATTAGCCGTTCACTTTTGCTAGGATAAGAAGCATTCTAGCAGCCAGCTTACAGATGATAATGGTCATCCGCTCATCCTAAAGAAACTGAACTACTACCATCAGTTAAGGGCAAGTTACAACTCTCTGGCTATCATAAACACTCGTGACTACTAATTAAAGCAACTTCTCCTGATGCAAGAACCAAGTCCCGTGTGGTTATATGTCTAGCCATGAAGATACGCCCTGTTATGTGCAAGCAGATGAAGTACATCGTCTCAGTTATAACTGTAGCTAGTATATAAATACCACTGGAATGGAAAATCCATGCTACCCACATCCTGCTTCCTTCTACAGATTCCAAAAACCCCCGAGACCCCGGGGCCAACCGCACCAAAGACTGATGACCCCAAGGGAAGAAAGATCCCACACGCACACTGAAGCGGGGTCTAAGCTGGTGTGAGGATGGTGCTCAGGGAGATGCACGTCACATTTGACAACAGCCTGAAATGCCAAGGTGGCTGCCTTTTGGATGGATGGCTCCTACCCATCTCCAGGGAGAAGACTGTCTACAGCATAACTACAGTGTCCCCTGCCTGCCAGTTGAGATGTTAATGTCCAATATCCCCAGAGGAAAGCTGGTCAAGAGTAAGTCCTTAGAAACTGCAGTGAAAACTTAACCTCAGGGCAAAAGCGAAAGCTCCTCTTTTTTCCTTCCTTACTTTCTGGTGCTTTCTCAGTAGCAATAAGAGGTAACTTCTGGAGAAATTAGCACAGGGTTGGAACTCAGGGATCCGTGTCCCGTTCCCTGCTCTGCCCTTTTACTTGTGCAGCCTCGAGCAAATCCTTTGTATCACTGTTCTCCTTTCCATAATGATGGCATCAGTAGTCACAAAAGCATTGTCAAATTTGAAGTTAATAGAGGATTAGTCAGTATGTAAGCAAATACAGTTCTAACACTTAACTGTGCAGCAATTTTCTTCACAGTGACTTACGTGTACAGCCAATTATCTGCCTTGGGGGAATTTATATTGTCATTATAAATGTGATTAGACATTACTTTTTAGAGTACCCTCTTAGGGTCTCCAAATTGCTTCACAATTTAGAGGTGGGTATTCACACATTTGCAAATGCAGAAATGTATGAAAACAGAGCGATTCATTAATTATCAAAGTCATGCAAAGGTACAGTCAGGGACAGAACTGAAGAGTGCTGACTCCTACAAACAACTGAACAATAACTCCCCAAAGTGTTTGGCACAATGCTTGTTTTGTGGATTGGGTTTTTTTGTTGTTGTTGTTGTTTTTGTTTAAATGTTCTCTTCTCCTACTTGCCCAATCCATACTGCGGAACACTGGTACTGAAGATACCAAGCTCTCTTACCATATGGAAGTTTCTGTTCCCACTGAAGTTAAACTCGCACTGCATCATATCAAAGAAGATGGGAATGGTGGCTTTCCGTAGCTCAGGCTCTGGGACCAGCGTTACCTCCAGGATTGGGCCTACCATTGCTGGAATGAATTTTATTTTGTGGGGACCTGCAAGAAAGTCAAAGTCAGATACATCCTAATGGCAGGATTTGGATATCCAAATGTTTAAGCACATTATTCATATAAAGTAAAGGCCATATAACAGAGACATTCTGCTTAGCATGCATATTTTATGCGGATAATGGCTACCTAAGGTAGAATTAACATGTTACAGCTCCAAATTTCAGGAATAGTCCAAGAAAATAACTGAACTGAACTGCACGCAAATTGCATCGCAAATCACAAAGGCTCTCTGAAAAATTCTATTCTTGTCCTTCATATGGTAGAACATCCTTTATAAGGAATCTAAGAAATTATCTCAGCAGCTGATGTGAGAAAAGATCAGCTTTTGCAAGCTGTTTACACAAAAAGGAAAAGAGATTTTGTGCTGTGAAACAGCTGAACCTTAAGCGTATTTCCCCACATTAAACATGAGCAGCTTTTATAAAGAAATAAAGGATTTGAAACCCAGCTTGAGAGCTTGAATAAAGATAATTCTTTAGCTGGAACTCACCCAGATTATACCACATATCCCTTATTTTGAAGCCAATTTCTTTCCGCATGTCCCCATACCTAGAAAAAAGCATTAGAAAGAAAAAGATGAGAGAGGCCTTTGCACTGAAGTTACTTTTGCAAAGCTGCTGAAGAAATTTAATGGCAAAACTACAAAATCTATTACCCTCTCCTTAAGAAAATACCACGCACAAACCTGAATATTCCGGGCATTTATATCAAGGAGAATCACAGACTATCTTCCCTACTAAGGGTCTACCAAGTAGTTCCTCGATATTACATACCTTTTGTCAGATGTTCAACTCATTCTCTTCTCCTCCTTACCCTGCCCAGCACTAATGCTCAGTGCGCAGAGGAAGAGAACGGCCACGTGCCATTATAGCAGAAGACTGCAGACTCCCCGAGAGCAGAATTAAGCTGCAGTCCTGCTGCTTCATGCTATTTTACCCAGAATTTTGTTGTATTCGGTGGTTTTCCCTAAAGTTTTAACTGCTGATATGAAGAGAATGCAAGAATATTTGATTACCAGGCATCTGAAAGCCCTCCTTATCGCAGAAAAAAGGTGGCAAACAGTAACTGTGTATGCTCTAACAAAATTCTATGTCAAGATCTACAAAAGATATTTAGGCACTTGATTCCAGCTAAATGCACAAGGAAAAGCTGTTCAGTGTCTTTGTGAATTTGGCCGAGTTACTAAAAATTACTACTTTTGGCCTGATGAATGCCTCTGAATCGCTCTCACTTTCAAAAAAGAAAAAGCAAAGAGAGGGGACTAAAAAAGTTGCAGGGCTTTTAGGATTCTTGCTTACCTACCTTACATAATGGCTGAGGAATTGCATAAGGTATTGCTTGGAAACTATGGCAAGCCTTCTGTTACAGACCCTACAGCGGAAAGAATCCTTTGGCAAGGTGCTTAAACTGAGCTCAAACAGCTCTGAGCAGAGTTACACATCCACAGTGTAAAGACCTGACATCTGTCCTAGTCACCCCTCCCTTTATCATCATTCATTAATCAAGCACTTCCATGGCATGCTTTATCTCATTCTAAGATTGTACAGGGTACGTCTGGAACAGTAAAAAATTTCTTAAAAGCAAAAAGGCCTGGCAACTTTTGAAATGTAAACTCACTTCTTGATAATTTTGTTGCGTTTGGCTTGTGAGAAGGTCTCCAGCTGGAGGGATTCATGAGTGAGAAAGGCCACTGCCAAATGGAAATAGTTATTCCAGAGCTGTGGAAGAGAAACAAGTCTAAAATAGGAGAAGACAAGGGAAAAGCGACACCAGCACAACAGAGCTCCACAGCCCCAGATGCTGCAGTCTCCCCGCTAAGTGCTAACGCGGAACTGCACCGACAGTGGGCTGGTAGACGAGTCTGCGTTCTCAGCCACAGCAGGGAAGCCAGAAGCGTACAACAACTTAAAATCGCTCACTCTTTCTAGCTTGTACTTTCTAACTAAAGGAAGTGACACAAAGTGGGTACACCCATACAGTATTTTGTCCTTAACCAGTCAGGCACAAATCAGCTGTAGTCAGCACGCTGCTCAACTTGACCTTGTAAAGCCTGCAGCCGTGGCATCTGCTCGCAACTTATTGCTGCACTAATCACAGCTCTGTAACTCAGAACGGCTTCGCTATAAAAGACCATGGACATTTTCCACGGGCCAGCTCCATATCAGCAAATCTGTTAACAGTGGGATTTGTTTGTTGTTCCTGACTTTCAGGACTGGGGCCCATAAGAAAAATCCAGAACCAACAGAACTATTACCTGGAGTTCAAAATTTGCTTGATCCAGAAAGAAACGGTTGAGTACAGAGGTAAATTGGTTCACCGCCCGCAGGAAAACCCTGGAAGAGATAAAAACATCAAATAGAAGGTGTCTCTTGAAAAGATAACATTGTAGTTCTGGGTTTACAACTCCTACATGTAAACTCAGCAGACGACAACAGACACTCCCAAGCAAGACAGATACTCTTCTATAATGCTATTTCACCTCCTTCCCAGTAGAGGGACATTCAGGGAAAGTTATTCCTCTTTTTCTGAGCAAAAGAAACCTTGACTGGAGACGAATGAAAAACAGAACACTTTTTGGGTCATCCAATCTCTTTGACACTGCAATGCCATTCCAGACAGTGGCTCCCGTTAAGTTTAGCCTATTCTCACTACTGAAGCACTGAAATAACTTCCCACTTTCACATCCTTTACACCCACACTGCACCCCTACGACACCGTGGAGCTACGCCTCCTCCACTTTGAAGATGACCTGCATGACTGTGCCATGCAAACAGGAGTTACGGGCTTGTTGTTTCCTCGTTCCGTCCCCAGTTCTGTTGGTAACGCCTGCGGAAAGGTTAAACTCACAGGCACACAGGCCCTGCCATGGTGCGGATAGCAGGCTGTGGCCATGCTTTGCTCCTCAGCACAGTACACAGAGAGTCAGCCAAAGGCACTCAAATTGTACAGACTTAGCAGGAGAGTGACTCACACAAGGCCAAGCAGAGGCCGCAGCAGAGGACAGAAGTGAGCCTGGGTAGTTCTAGCTTACAGGCCAGCACACTAAACCCTAGACCACATTTATGTCCTACCGTAGCTTTATGTTTGCCATGTGACACCCCCAGAATCGAGACCAAAAAGGCCTCCGATTTATGTTGCACTCTCCAGCAGGGAAGTGGCTGGATGAAAGACTGCACAGTTTTGATTGTGTGCCTTTGGGCAGGAGAAAAAAAGATTTCCAGTCCGTCAACAGAAACGTGCAGGCACTACAATTTACTGAAATCTAATTTAAACCACCCATAAACTGTAAAAGAAAATAAGCCTATGTAACTCCAGTGATTTGCAAGCCTGCTTGTGCGAGTCCCTCTCCTTTCAGGACCAGGAAGGCCCCAAAGCAGTCGCAAGACTTGAAACAGCAGCAACTAATATACCTGCTCTGCATCATGTTCATGACCATCCAGTCAGCCGCATAGACGTTTTTTCCAATCAGATCCTTAAACATAATAAATGTTTCCATGAGGAAGTCCTGTTGGAAAAATAAAAACCACAGCCTATCAGGTTGCGTATCTTAATCTTTTATCCGCAGGAAAATATAGGGAAATGCAAATGTTTGCAATTGCGTTGATTAACAACCGCATTGATTAGCAATCAATACGCTATACCTCCTAAGAAGGATCTCTTATTGTGTGGGTATATTCCAACAACTAAATTATTTCTGACATCTCATCCATTCAATTACAGAAGGAGAAGTAATTCCACAGAACATGTTGATCTGTTTAATTAAATCTGTCTTTACTGTTTTGAATTAAGCTCTGTTGTAGGGAGTTCTGGTGCACAAGCTGGATTAAAAAGCAAAACCAATATTCAAGGACTTGTTTCCAAACATCTGAACGATGGCAGTGTGACAGCCCTATGCAGTATCTTCTATAAAGATGGAAATGATAATGGATTTTCACTATCCCAACTAGTTAAGTCTTTTCTGCTCCAGTTTAAGAACGATACTTAAACAGAGGTAGTGAACATGCCATCAAACACATGGTTTAGAACATTCCTGTAGAAAAGACTTTTTGCACAAACACTGAACTGCTCCAAACAAAGCTATATCACACCTCATGACTTGGGCAAGGCAAGGTTGAACTGTAGAATAAGAAAAAGAAAAAAAGAAGAGAGATGAGCAAAAGAAGGTAATGTCATGAATATCGATCTCTATATTGTGGTCTCTACAAATATAAGTGCTACCTATGAGCATTTAAATGGATTCTATTCTCTACAAAGACAGCACATTAGCATTCAAAAATGAGAGGGACACAAAGAAGGTCACATGAGAAATCGCCACCTTGCAAAGCTCACCAGGAAAAGAAATAAAGCTGAACAGCTTGCTCTGAAGAATTGGCAAGCGACATCGATAGAGAGAGAGAAATGGGCATTTGGTGCTGCCTCAGTAAAAGTCTTTTAGGCATTATTAAATCAGGGCTTGATGGAAAGGTTCGGACTTGACAAGGGGCACCTTGAAGATATGAATTAACTTATAACAGTGTTAAACCAACCAAGTAATGATGCAATGCCACGGCTGTAAATACCACAGCAAATAAAAACCAACAGTAAACAACAAAATACATAAAAACAACTACTGCAGTAAAAAAAAGTGCAAGGTTCTACCATGGGCTTGCTTCTGTAGATTTAAGGATTTGTAAAAATTAAATTACAAATTGGTGTTAGCGATCAGTATCTGTTCAAATGATATGCAGGTAGTTCTAATGATTACGTAATTCACCCTCTTGATACGTCTTCATGTAGAAGCTTTATGTATACACACAGAAATACAAAAGAAATATTCTCCTATTTGAGTTAGAAGACAGAACTATGTGGTAAAAGAAGACATCTTCAACTTCCAAGCTGAGCTTCAACCTGAAGTTGACATTTCAGGAAAGCTTTAAGCACCTGTTTAACCATACCTTGGACTTAAGTTATGATGGTCTCCTCCTACCTCAACTGCTCTTCAGGAAAAAGACAAAATTCTGAGTTGAGGCTCACTCAACATAAAATTTGTTTCAATTCTGCCTTGAATCCACCTTTCTCCGAAAGCCATCCGATTTGTCTTCCTAGCACCCTTCTTCCTCAGACACGGTGTTTCTACATAACCCTGCTGAAAACCTTTTCACTCATTTACATGATGAACACCCGCAGAATTCCTTGATGTCCTTGATTTTGTTTTCCTTCACAAAAAATTCTTTGGGCAATATAAAAAGCAGTTCTAAAACTAGATGATGAGTGCTCTCTATAGACAATAGAGCCCAGTGGCCTTTTAATGCAGAAGTGACAGAAATGTGTGTGTCCTGTAGGTGGCTATGTTGCTCAACAGATAGCAAGCAATTCCAACTGCACAGGGAAAAGATCACCTTGCAATCCAAAATGACTTACAAACACCTTCTTATGGGTTTTGATCTAGCTTTTACAGGAAGAACACAACTCCAGGCTCTTCCCCAGCCAGTATTTAAATAAGCAAGCACTTCTAAGTTGCAAAACAGTAAGTATGGGGACAAAAAACCCAGAAGAGTTGCTGTATCGTGCTTCAGAGACTTGCATAAATACTGGGTTTGGTTCTGACTTGTTCTGGGTAGTCTGGAGGAAAAAATCTGAACAGAGCTGGTAATTCTAAGGGCCTCAAAAAAAAAAAAGACCACCCCAAAACAAAAACCCACCAACCCTAACATTTCACCTGGTTTCATATTGAAAGTCTTTGGGGACATGGATTGTACACAGTTTTTAACATGGAGGGAAGAAACTACTTGCATTGCTGCCCACTCAAACAAGCCTAAAGCATTCAATTAAACTCTAGAAGAGGAGAAAGAATTAGATAAAGAGAACAGGATCAGATAGACATACAGTGAGAGCAAGAGAGGGGAAAATGCTTTTCTTTTTCATCTTCATTCACTCTTCCAGTTCCTGACTTTTTCCTTGAAGATTTAAATAGTCATTAAACGTGTTTTTACTCAAATAGCTACAAATGCTATTCTCAAGCTCTACTGAGTCAGCAACGCTCGCTGTGTATACCCTGCAGGGGTGATGTGACTATATATATCCCCAGGGGCTGTGGCATTAGGTGCCCATAAGTCATTAACGATGAATGCAGTATAATCACTCCCAAACTGAATACAGTAACTTGAAATGACCTTTCAGAAGCAGAGTGTAATTCTTTATGGGCTGAGCTAATTCCCCAGCCAGGCTGACTTACAATAATGTCCTGCTTGGTTTTGAAAGTATTGATGTAATGGTTGTAATGGAAATCATCCATCTGCCTCAGGATGGCTGTCATGCAGGCCACAAAAATACCCTAGAACAGGAAAAACAAAACATTTGATTATTTTTCTTTATTAAGCACTGTCAGGTCAAAGTGTGGCATACGCTTTCAGAGTTCTCCTAATCAAATCTCACCGA
Organism: Charadrius vociferus; assembly: GCF_000708025.1. Lineage (NCBI taxonomy): Eukaryota > Metazoa > Chordata > Aves > Charadriiformes > Charadriidae > Charadrius > Charadrius vociferus. The sequence continues at coordinate 769,028 of NW_009648234.1, read as the reverse complement.
TCACAATCCTGCTCATCTATGTCCTGACATCAGTCTATGTGACTATTTAGTCCTCTACCCCAAACCAGTCAAGACTTCCTAAATTTCAATTATGAAGTCTGGGTATAGCTTTCTTTCCCCTCAGGGATCACAGTCTGCAAGAAAAACACATCCTCGAAACAATGGACTGTATAACACTATACACCACTGCACTGTATCATAAGGGTCTTCTCCAACCTAAATGATACTATGAGTTTATGGTTTTCAAATTTACTATGGCCAACTATAATTGTCACGGCTAACATATTGGTAATAGTATTAACTTTATCTTAGAGTTATCAAAAAAACCCCCATATATTGCTATATCTTTTTATCCATTGCTATATCAAGAGCCCAGCTCTTGATTTTCCCATCTTTCTGTACACGGTAAATTAAAACATACCAACTTGCTTATACCTTCTAAGATGCCACACAGTACTCAGAAATGCCCCTTAGAGATGCCCCATCCTTCAGTATTTAATCCTATTCAGCCAAGGTGACAAAAGAGCGTTTTTTCAGCAAAGACTCCTTGTATATTAGATAATGCACTGAACCCAAACTCTGTGCACACGGGCCCAAAGGAAGTTGCAATCACAGCCAACCGTGATTCAGTTTGAACTGCTGCTGGAAGAGGACAATTTGTATCCTAATACCTGGTCTCAGAAACCCACCAAAAGCCATGTTTTAGTGGCACAGAAGCCCTGCAGGAAACGGAAAGATGATTTCATAAACCACTGCCACACGCTGAAATCTCCCAGGAGAACAAATTCCACTATAACAAACGGCAAAGTAATAACTGAAGCAAGTAAAAGGCTCTCACGATGTGTGGAGACTGTCTGCTCATTCCAATCACGGTGCGGTTTATTCTCCTTAGCAGGCGTTCCATGATCAGCTGGATGTGGACAGCGGTGGGCCCCTGGGGATATTCAACAAGGAAAACTTGAGACAATTCTTAATGTATACTGTTCTAGAGTGTGCTCCCTGTGTGGGAGGACTGCCCTGACAGTGGTCAATTGTTATTAGAGAATGCAAAAAAGGAGATTTAAAACACATGAGCAATCAATTCAAATACTGTAGGCATACGCTTAGTGGAGAGCTAATTGATCTATACCAGCTTCATTAGTTCATCCTGGCATAGCTAAACTGAAGCTGGTGCTTTGATTGGGCTTTGTTTTCCCTGAACAGCTCTTCAGTTCAAACTATTCTTTTCACAGCAACTTAGAATCAATTTCCACGACTAACGTGGCGAGTAAGTGTATTTTCCTGACTGAATAATGATCGTTGTTCCTATTTCATAGCAGAGAAAACAAGAAACCAAATACTTTTATGACTTGCTTCAACAAGCCACCGAAGTAATCAAGAATAACATTTTGGTCCCTAGAAAGGAAAGTAATTGCTTTTTGTACTGTAGTGATAACCACTAACTCAACCTTTTATGGATCTTTTTAGACACAGCTACTTTATGTGCAAAGAGATTCAAAGAACTATACAGCAACGCAACACAATTTCTGTGAACATCAGAGCTTCGTAATTCTTCAAAGTATAAGTTGAGAAAATTTCTTTCCCGTAACTTCTCAAAAGAAGAATTAACCTTAATTTGCACCCTTGACAGTTCATGCTCACCACATCTTTCCGATCCAGGACTTCAAGAACATTGCTAAGTAGCTGTGAGCAGGCCTCGTGGTCAGGCTTGTTCGAGTTGTCATCCAGCTGGCCACTTAGCTGATCTATTAGGAGCGGCAGAAGAGCATCTCTGCATTCTAAGAAATGAAACAGAGCATCACATCTTGTTGGTCTCAGAAGGTTCTTCAGCATTCAGTATACATGGGTGTCACACAGTAGCTTTCTGCCCATAACTTTATCTTGGACACCAAAACATGCTTACATCCATTTAAGTTACCACAAACAGATCAAAGACAGTCACAAATAACCTGTAATTATATGTATTGCATCAAACAGCGCGCTCTCACCTTCTACCTCTTTCCTAAATCAACACACTGGATCGGGATCCTACAGTATCAGGCGGTGTATAGAGACTGAGCAGCAAAAAAAGTTTCAATTGTTCCATGGCAAGGAATATTTCTAAAGATGGATTTACCGGTAGACTACCACTGATAACTGATGTAAAGTACACGTGAACTTGAAAGACATTTTTGTTTTTAAGGGTGCGTGGCGCCATGCAGAATCCAGAGATTTCAATTTGCTACTTACCAGACTGTTTGAACAAATCACTCTCGACTATCTTGGTCATGCAGTTCAGCTTCTGTCGAACTAACTGGTTGTCAGGAATACTCTGGATAAACTTGCTGAAGAGGACACTAGTGTGCAAACCACAAAGTAAGCAGAAGGTCAGCATTTTCACCCAATGTGATCCCATCCTAGACTAACGCTGTTCTGCACCTGCACAAGTCAAGCAGTTTTGTCACTGTGTGGACACATGACCTGGAAGCGGTCTCCAGGCAAATTACTGTAGAGCCCTAACTTATTTTCAAGAAACTTAGCACAGAACTTTTACTAAAGCTGGACAGGATTCAGACTAAAGGCTTAAACCTCTTAAAATGAAGCTTGCATCCCAAGACACACTAGAGGTACCACAAAAGCTTATACACAGACAATACTGTCTGCCCTCCGGTGCCAGCGTAAGATAGTCGCACTTACTTTCATACAAAATGAAAGCAGAATTTTGCAAAGCTTCAGCAGACCACTACCGAAACTTGAAGCACTGCTATATACAATGGCAAGAGTGTATCCTTCCAGATGCCCCTTTCATCAAGAGCGATGACTCATTTCAATCTGAGATTCCGTTAAATTAAATTCCATGTACATTTGCTGTCTGTCTACTGTTTATGAGCAAATTACTTGTGTCAGAACAAGGAGGCATAACTGGGAGGTTCTGGGCAAAGCTATAAGCACCAAAGAACAGAAATCCACACAATAGTGTGAATTTCCTGAATAAATACAACTTTCGTTTTCCTGACCAAGGCTGTGCCTTTGTCACACATTTTAGTTTACCTCAGAAGCAATCATTAAGAATCGGTGGAAAATTGCACAATGTTTCAACGTATCACTCCCCAGTCCCAGTCAAATTTTGGTCTTCCGTAAAATCGCAAAGCGCCTAAGAGCAAGCAGTTGAGAGGCATAGATTCCTTTGAACTAAACTGACTTCCTTTAAAGCCCTGCAAGCGCTTCCTCAAATTCATGCACAGTACGTGCATCATCATGTCATAATCAGAGTGGCTGTTTTTAGGAAAGTTTCCAAAATTCTTCCCAACACACGAGCTGGGTTCAGAGGACAAACAATATGGTTACCTGAGCTCAACAGGGTCAAATACTAGTTTGACATCATTTATGATGCTTGGCAAATACTTTAAAGCTGCACCCTGCAAGAAAAAAAACCAAGGACATGAAACACACACGGAAAGCGAGCTAGACTAGCTGGTTCGTTCTAAAAGGGTGTAAAGTCTCAACAACAATGCCCGTAGCTCACATGGCAAATCTAGCTTTTGTCAAGAGCAAATATGCAGACAGCTGTAGAGAACTGGCTTAAGATCAAATTTATGCATCCAAAGAGCCTCCAGCAACCACACATCTGCAGTGCAGAGCGGAAAAGGTGAAGGAGGAAGGATTCCTAGCCAAGTTCTTCAGGTTTTGCCAACATCCTGCACTTGCAGGGATTAAGCTCCTTATAGCCTGACATGAAAAGCATTAATCAGTTAACTTGACTCGGTGTTCTGCATACTTTAGCATGTCCACGTACACAGTAATAAAGTCACCTAGGTATTAGTATGGCTTTCTTAAATGTAGCGTCCAGACAATGAGATGCAACAGCAACTAAAGGTCTCTCCATGATGCTCTACGGCTGCTGCCAGCAGGTACGCTGACCACAGGAGAATCAAAGTTGGGCTTTAAATCACCCAATTGCTAATTAAAAGTTTTGATTCAATCTTTCCTTCAAACAGAGAAAAGCACGTTGGCTAGAACTGAAATAAAGAAAGCAATCTAAAGACCTCATTGCCTTTAGCAATTTAGCAGCCTCATTGCATGGCTGCTCCTCCTCAGAGCATAACCCAGTTGACACCAGAAAAAGCAAGCAAATATAAAATTTAAGACCCATTTAGAAGCCATTTGTTTTTTCATCACTTTCATCGCCAGCATTACGTTGATTTTTGCAGTGGTTTAACATTTCTACCTCCAACACCCTCAAGCTTCATGTTTCTGGCTGAAGTGTCTCCCACACTGCAGTAGATTACATCTTCACTGGTCATTAGCTTTTATCCTAGCAAGTGCTGAAGGGTTTTCAGCAAAGCCACAGCTCTCATATCTTTATTTGATAAACTTTGGGGTTTAAATATTCCTTTCCTGCTACACACAGTTCATTAAAACAGACATTCAGAGGTGGTGTGACTCATCTGCATGGGTTTTACGCGCCTCAAAGCATGTCCCTTTTTCTTCCTCCCTCCTACCCCTCAACCGTACCAGTTGATCTAATAAAAGATATTACCTCCCTGAAAATTATGCATACCTTAATCTTGACAGCCTCCTCTAAAGGCCGGTCCATGAGGACATTGAAGGAGAGGAACAGCTTGCGTATAGCATCATTAAATTCATCTCCATCTTCACTTTTCCCATAAAACCTACAAAGAACAGAAAGAGCCAGTTACACACATAAATCTAGGCTAACAGTGTCACAGTAGCTGAAGTATTATTTTATCCTGTGGAACAACATCTTAATGCAATCTCCTTCTACAAAGTTTA
>NW_009648234.1:752412-764216 GCF_000708025.1 Charadrius vociferus | reverse complement strand
TTAAGGGAAAAGCTGCACTTTTTAAACTGCCATTGCATCAAATTCTGCCTGGGTTCCAGGAATCAAGTAGCTCATTCTGTATTAAATGAACACGAGGAAAGGATTCCAAACATTCACTGTAAAACTTTGGAAACATGTTCTGATGCCATAGTAAAACCACTGTCATTGACCATACCCCAACAGGACAACGTGTCAACCTCACCTCACCTAACAATTAACTCCGTGTGCACTTGTTTCTTAAAGTTTCTTAAAACGAGGAAGTCATTCTATGCGTTAATTTTTTTAATAACTAACAGGTTCCTTTTCAGCACTACCATACGCTGCTTACTGCATGCTACAGGTGACCAAAAGGATTTTGTTCTTCAAAGTACATATTTCAATTTTTACTCAATTTATTTTCTCTACCTGAAGACAAAGAGTAGAAAGATACTTTTAATAATTCAAGGATAGAGGATATGCTGAAGAATGTCCCTCCTTTCCCCAGTTGTATTGACTGGAAAGAACTCCATTGACTTCCAACAGGAGACATAAGGATGGCAACGACCTTGGTCTCACCTCAGGTACAATATTCGTGACTGAACAATGAATCGGAACAAGTACTTCAAGGCTTTCAGAGCAGCAAATAGCAATTCTGTCTTGCTGCAGTCATCAGCATTTCCCACGTAACAGTTCAGTACTTTGGTGAGCTTCCTTTGGAAATAAAACGAAAAAGAGAATAAATATAGTCACTTGTGAGTTTCTGTGTAAGTTCAGCTTCCTTATTCCAGAGAGGAACTACAGTCTAATAACTAGATAACAGACAGGGGGGTTCCTCTTCGCAGCCTACTTCCTTCTGAAACCTTTGGCTTCATGGGATGCCAGACTTTCATAACCGGTTCACGAATTCTCAGCAAGGTCTACAAATTTGTCTAAAAATTCCAGCTTCTTGATCTGCTTTTCTTTTTCCCTAAAGTGAAGCGTTCAGGAAGTTGGAAAACCCATTACCACTGAAAGTGGACTGACACCTTCTCCCCGTGTTAGCATTCCCACACGCGGAGCTCAAAATTCTTCCGAAGCAATACTTACTGAGCGCTTTGAGAACTGTGGACAGAAGTTGCATAAACACATTATGGGTATTTGCTATCTAATGTCTGCCTAATCAGAAGCTCAGGATCTTCCGAGAGTGCTATGGCAGCTAATACTCAAGCAAAATCCTCTTCTCTTCATTAAACAACTCGCAGCACCCAAAGCGGTGTGTGAGCGACAGCCAACTCTATTTGCTTGCTCTATTTGCCACCCTGCCAGCACCCAGCTCCCTGCTCTGTCAAATTCTGGCATGCGGAGCACACGAAGGACGCTGTATAATATTAGAGTCCACTTGGCGTTATGCAGATATCACGTTGTCAAGCTAAGCTGGCAAGAAAGGCAAGGGAACAACAAAGCTAAGATACAGTTTGCTCATTAATCAGACAAAGAAGTTTATTTATAGAGAAGAGAAATAAGAATGATGAGTCTTCCATAGGTTACAGGGAAGAAAAGGACATCACATGCAAGCAGTGATTGCGTGCCCGGGGCAGGGGAGAAGAAAGCAATCCAGGAGATGGGGACTTCAGAGCTTTGTGGAACTGTGTTTCCTCACAGAATTATCTTCAGGCTGACAACCATCAAAAGAGGCTGAATACTCAGCACTAGGAATTCACGCCTAGCAGTAAAAATAAGAAGGTATTTTTAGAGGGGGAAAGGAGTTTGGCTTCTGGTTTTGCCCTCCCTATCGGCCTCTGTTTTAGCTTTTTAGTTGCCTGTCACCATGAGGGTAATGACTTTGGGTTGAGGGGCACTATGTCAAGGACCTGGGAAGTCAAGAGATCCAGGTGCAATTCCGGGCTTCTCCACCAACTCCCTGGGTATCCTTGGGCACGTAAGCCACGACTAGCTACAGCACTTCAACAAATGCCTCAGTTTTAAGCACATGATGTCAACAGGTTGACCGAAAGCAACTAAGTTTTCACATGTACCTAAATAAACTCTATGCATCAGCTTTTTCCTCCCCTGATAAAACAGGGGCCAACAGGGCTACCAATTGTGAGCTGAATTTTTTACACTGCTTTGAGTTCCACAGATAAAAATGCTACAAGGACATAGACTTACTCCCACTGTCCATACCCACACATCCAAATGTGAAGAACTGCAAATTTCTTCTAAACAAATGACAGTCTATGTGAGCGCGTTTGAATATCTAAGTGTAATCTCACATCATCTGCATGTTTCAACGCCACCATGACACAGCCCTTTTCTGAAGCCTGTGGCCTCCTCAACCTGCCTGGTTGAGGCAGACAGTGGAGGTGAACACCTTTCTTATCTCTGCTACCATTAACCACAGTGTCGCTTGTGTTATTTCAGCCACGTTCAGTTCTGCTTCTGCTCCCCGTTCAAACAAACCCCTAAAACTGCAGCAAAGAGTACAAAGTATACAGACTATTTCAAACTTTCTTCTGCTCCAAGTACTTTTGGGGTGGGGTGGATTGAAAAGGCTGAGGCAGATACTGGCAAGAGAGAACAGTTCCACGAGCAGTGATAGCTATCAGACCAGATTTCTCATGAATTTGTGTTCCCTCATGAATTTCCACCCCCCCAGCCCACATACCGACTTACGATATTTTCCGTTGCCTTCTGCATATACCCAAAACCACCGTCCCTACCCCACCCGGCAATCTTTTAGCAGCAATACTAGCCCAAAGCACTCAGAAGTTGTAAGGGAGAGATATATACAGACTGACAACATTAGCCCTGGTTTAACAGAGAGAGAGATATTGAAAAACCTGAAGGTGCTTTTACAACACAAACAGACACACAGAGGACCACAGGTCAAAAGAGAGTCTGAATCACACACGCTGGTACAGGATTTTTCCACGATAGCAGTGACTTTCCCTTACAGAAAAAAAAAATAATCTGAAAACAGAAACTTTTTACACGGTAAAAAGAGTAATTACAGGGTTTCTTTCTCTCCCGAAAGCAAAAGAGAATAGGGCAGAACGCTCTTGTCTGGTCGAAGCCGCCTTTATCACGTTAGCGTAGGTTACCGAAACTATCAGTAAGACACAGTTTGAATGACAGCCTGTGGGTTTGCGGTCACCAATACTTACACATATGCCAGGGTTGCACTGAAGTGCTTGTAAATATAAGTTTCAAGCACAGGGTTGAAATGCTGGAACTTGATGTCTCCGATCAAAGAAATAATGAATACCTGCCAAAAATTCAAAAGGAAACAGATGTACAGAGCCACACAACCTCTAACTAACCGGAACATAACTCAGTCTCTAATTGCACGTCATTTATTTTGCTGGGTCATAGCTTTTGTTTGTTTTTCTAATAGCATTAATGCTACAGATAGCGTTATTCATATTCTAATAGCGACTAAACACTGTGGTGTGTGGGACTACATCATTGCTCAGAGGGAAGGCAGGTCATAGCAGCGTTTGGATAGAAAATCTTAGGGATAAAGGGAGCTACTTCTCAAAGCAACAATGGTGATACGGGAAGCAGCACTACTCAGTCTTTATGTGACACTGTCACAGCACAGGTTAAATAGGCACAGTGATGCTGAATGCCATTTTTCAAAGCTAAGAAATGATGCTTTTTCAAGATAGAACTTGAGATTCTGATGATTTATACTCATAGCTGTCACTCGGTCCTGTTACTACAGTGACAGGTACTAGGACGAGGACATTCTGGCCCCCTGTATTCACTCCTCCAACCAGTGTCAGCTGGATACATCTGAATTCAGACTTCTTGAACTGTCAAATACATATTTGTTGGTCAGCATGAAGCACACAGCTTTGTTACTGCACACCAAAGCCAGTGCCTTTCACACACATACTAAGCAGTCTCTCCAAAGACGCAGAAAACTCCTTGCGAAGTCTTTTTTTACTCAGTCATTACGATTCTTCTATGAAGGGTCAGCGGATCAGTCATCCCCCCTAAGTACTGGGCTAGGATTAGGGTGCATAGATTCTACTCCCACCACAGCCACAAATCCTCCACCTTTATGACCCTGAACAAATTATTTCACTTTGTGCTTCAGATAGATAATACAGCTTTTCTCTTCTGTATATTGCCTTAAAGCAAGACGTTATCTGAAGAAATTACGATAAGTTATGTAAAAGTTTATTACTGTTTTTATTGTGGTCACTAAAAATCTCAATGCATATCTCAGTCCTAGCTCCTGAAAATGCCTTATGAAGCGTTCAAGTATAATTTATTTCTCAGAGAAAAATATTAATCACTCATCTAAAGGAAGCACCAGGAACAGACTGAAAATGTGGTTGAAAACCAAAAACTCTAAATCCATAAAAGAAGACTTACCAGTGCATCAAACACAAGGAAGTCATAGGTTTCATTTTCTGACATTTCCATCATTATGTTGAAAAGTGCATCAAGGGTGTCTTGCAAAAACTAGAGGGAAAAAAAATAGTAAAAGGGTGGGAAAAAACAACTGCTTCTGGAATCCTGCACAAAAGTCTACTTTTTTGCATCATTTTTCTCCTTCCAGCCTAGCCCAGTTGAACTGTAAGAGCTGTCCATGAAAGAACATTTAAAAAGGGATCTTAGTCCTGTATTGATTCACATGCTTGTCATGATCATCACACTATTCCCTCACTATAGCAAGGAGGAACTTTTCTTATCAGCTCTGAATGGTCCCACTTCTCTGTTCTATTGCCTCTTTACCTAGCGAGAGACCTACTGAATACACTTAATTCTGTCTATACAGTTTAAGCTTGCACTGGGCCAAAAAGTGTGACATTTTACATGAAGACCGGTTTGCATTTACACAGCATTTACTTCAGTTGTTCAGCAACTAAGTAAAACCATGACCTTGCATAATCCCAAAAGATCCACACCTGGAACCACAGGACATCTTACCGCCTAAATCCTTCACCAGACCATTTTCTGTGGTGCTTCCCCACATTTCAGGTCTACTCCCCCCCCATATTCTGACTATAAGCTCTTTGGGCCTTCTCTGCACTCTCTTCCTAGATCCACAGCAAGTCCCCATTCACAGGGGAGGCCCAGCGCCACTACTGAAAATTAAAAGTTAGGCTTTGAATGTATCTTCTATTTTGTAAGGATACGGGGTGGGGGGGGAATAAAGTCACCACTACCACCTCCCCAGTATCTTCTATTTTGTAAGGATACGGGGGGAAATAAAGTCACCACTACCTCCCCGATCCTGGTAACATTTAACTTCTGTAATTCTGGTGAATTCCACTAATGAGAGCTCTTGGGGCAAAGTATACCTTTTGTTGTCCTGTTGCCCAGCAGCTAGAACAGCTCTCCTGGCCTAGACAGAGAGCTTTTGGGCACAACACAATTACAACCCTTCAAGATCAACATCAAGCACATATGTAAGTGTTTGCATAACAAGGAGACTCAAATCTCTATGCATACCTTTACAATTTCTCCTCCTTCCACCTCCATCAGCTTCCTTAGGTTGTGAGCTATGTTCTGGGAGTTCGATCGCCAGTTCAACAAACCCAGCAGGTCAACTAGCAAGGACAGAACATCAGCAATTAGAAACACTGCAACAACACAGCCGACTCAATGGCTGCGGAACAATACAGAACAAGTATTAGAGGTTATTTTTAGAATCAGCTTACAAGGAAAAGTCACGCTGATGTATAGAATATCATCTTGAGATGGTTCTTTTGTCTTGGCAAGAAAGTTAAGTTTTGCTATGAATGGAAACCTTGGTGTAATTTGATAACACAAGGCATTTGGTAGACAATTTTGCAGGCTTCTCATTCACTCAAGAGAAGGTATATCAAGCTAGGAATTTTATTACTGTGCAGGACTTTTCTTACGAAAGCTTATGTTTACTTTAGAGCAGCCTCTTGGAGATGTTTCTTAAAATTGAAACCTCTTGTATAAATGACATTAAGCTGCAGAGCTGTTTATCACAGTTCCAGGACATCCCAGGACTTCAAATTTAGTTACAAACTACAGTTGAGGCTTTCAAAGGAGTCTGGCGGGTTTCACACATATCTTCCACGTTAATGAAATATGCACATGTCATCTCTGTTCTGAAACTAAACTCATTTTCTACCTTCAGATGTAAGAATACATGGGAAACTTCACAGCCTTGACAAAGAATGCCACATTCAGAAACAGGTTACATGCAGGAGGGCAGAAAGATGCACACATGCTTGGCCTGCACAGTGGACACGATAATGAAAGTCACATCCAGTCCTCGTGCCCACAGATGCCGCAGTATGGCATTTACCTTATGGTAACTGGCCATGCTCAAACTGTGGGCAAGAACAGCTCGTACCCATCTCCCAGCAGCTACACAGGTACAACTTGATGGAGCCACATCTGATGTCACTTTCACATGCTGCTTTCCCAAAGTCAGAGAGAATCAAGAGCCTTCCAGAGCTACTGGAAATCTCACACCGTGTACCAGCACGTACTGTTTCCATTCACATATATACATCATCCATCATTCTGACCACTTTGGCAGCACGCAAAGCAAAGTGAATGCATAACAGTATCCCAAAGAGTTCAGTTGTAATTGCTACATTCTTAACAGGCACAGGAAAGAAGACAATTAACCTTAAAAATAAAGAATTCTGAACACACATATACACTGTCACTGGCAGGTGCCATTTCTATACATGCCAAGAAATCTGTTAGATTAAATATTGGTAGTTTGGATAAAATAATCATGTGACATGGTCTCTAGCGGCTTCATAAACATCTTTATAGCTTGTACGGGCAACATGATGCCAATAATGCTGGGATTGGGCTGCCATTGACACATGAAACAGCAAGATTATAGCTAAAGCACTATGCCCACACATGGTGCAATGCAACAAATTTGCAAAAAGTGCCCTCTTTACTTCAGATTCACAGCACTATACCGCTGGGCTGCTACTGCAAGACCTACCATTCTGGGTAAGCTTGGTGGAGCAGATCAAAGTGGCAATCTGGAAGCTGTCTTTTGTACTATCTTTAGTGGGTGTGAAGTTGGCTAGAGGGTGCAGATTTTTCCCCGAGGGGGCCTCCTTCTCTTCCATCTCCGTTTTTGTACAAGGAAGAGTTAAATAGCATTTAGCATCTTCCATTTTCTTGTTATCACCCTGTTGGTTGAACACAGCAAAGACAAAGGTTATCTCACACTGAGCACACCTCATCTCACTTCTGGCAGTTCTCATCTTCGGATACGCTTCAACACAGGGACAGCCGGAGAGGGCTTTAAACACCTTTTCATCTCTATAGTTGTTTAATCACTTTGTCTGCTTGGGCCTCTAACTTTAGGGAACAGAAGTTGCCCATACTGCCAAAGAACTAAGCTCTTTTCAGAGTGACTCAAGCCACAGAGTTTAAGAGGGTTTTTCCCCACCCCCCTCTCTCGTAGCCATCTACTGCAATGAATTAACTTTTTCCTCTTACTGTGATTAAAGACACCAGGTCTTTCTTCCCATCACACACTAATCCTCCAAAGCAGGTGCTCACCAAGCCTGCTTGTTGCAAGCTGTCTAGGTGAATGATGTTAGAGAAAAATGCTCTATCCAGATACACACAAAGATGTACCACATTTGTGTACCTGCAGTCAGAAAACCCACCAGTGAAAGTAGAGCTGAGGGTGACTTAATAAAAAAAAAAAAAAAAAAATTACTGTCCCATTATCCCAGAAAAAGCACTAAAAATCTCTGCAATGATGATGTTTACATTGCTAGGAAAAACGTCAGCCAAGACAGTTGATTAGTTAAATGAAAGTGAAGACTGCAAATGCCTAGGCTACCTTATAAACAATCAAATTGTGTTTGCCATCTCGCAGTGTTGTTCCATCTGCATTCATCAACTTCACAAAGCCCATGCCAAAAGCTCTCTCAGACTTATCCCTAGCTGCAAACAGAAAGAAAAATCTTTATTAGGGATTGTTTTATTTACGCCCGTATTATCCATAATGCAGCTCTCTACGTGCAGCAGCTTCTTTATTCAATAGCATCACAGGATAATGCAATGGAGCTAGCAAACTTTGTGATCCACAACAGAAAGAGCTCTCTCTCTTTCCTTCAAGGCACTTGGTAGGTATCTGCAACTACACAGAAAAACGTCCTCTCTGAAGAATCTCTCACCACACAGTTTCAGCCGTTAATTGTGCTGCTAGATGGAGATGTACGATTGTGTACATATTTTGGTTGGGATTTTGCAAATCTGCTTGTGATGTGGAAGTATGTCACTGCATCTCCTAGGTACCTTAAGAGAATTTTTTTTGAGAGCCTTTCCCGGGCTTAGTCTCACGTTATTGATCTTGTTTCAGGGCTCTGAACTCATTTGATGAAACTTCTGACACTAACTTTCTCATTAGCCTTTCATTAACCTAATTAGAAATCCTCCTATAGGAAGACCATTAGAAACCCACCAGGCCTTGCACCGAATTCTGTGAAGGCCTTGAAATAAATTAAAACCACCACCATACACTAAGAAGACAAAGCAGTAATAGTCATTGACAATTGTCTTTCAAGGGGGCTAACATGTTGCTCCCTATCTAATTTCAGTTTTAGAACAAAACCCGCACCAAACCTTTTTTTAAGGCTGTAAAGTTTGAATTATTTTTCTTTGCTTGCAAGAAAATCCACAACGCTGGAAACAAGTAGAAATGCAAGCGCTACACCTTTGGTGGATACTCCGAAAACCTCAATGAGAGCAGGAAGAATACAGTACTCCTGCAGATCTTTTTGGATACTTACACTCCTGTGATGACCGATGACGGAAAGTGAATCTTAAATGGCAACGGCTGACTTCTTCTATTGCAATGGACACCTGCACATGATAACACAATGGAAACTGCAACACCAGCATTCTCTATCTCCAGTCAATTTACAGGACGTTCTGTTACTGATGCACCTACTGATTTTAAATTAGTTCCGTCTTCCACACAAAGGAAGCAGGACTATAAATTACACACTCCTACCTTTACAGTTTCATACCAGCAAGGTTGCTTGACTTGATAATAAACAACAGACTTGTATTCGGAGACACCTTCATAACCGGCACCAGGATGGATAGCTTTCTTTGGACAAAAAGACAAGGGGAGGGGGAGGAAAAGAAAAGGTAAGGTCTAGAATGAAAGCAAGAAGTATCTTGGATCAGAAATTTTCGGAGCATGTAACTGTCAGAGTTACTCAAAGTCTATGCTTCAGAGTCAAGGGAACTCAATGCATGTCACTCTTTGAAAGTTTTACAGAATCTTTAAAGATTTGCTCACATCTCCTATTAATATAAAAAAAAAAATAAATCAGTGATTATTCAAATTTGGTCATTGAGATCATCCATAATATCTCTTGTTCATTGTCACACAGCTCTTGCATACAGGTGATAAATGAGATCCTATGGTCCGGAGCCATCGTCCAGCAAACACAGCAGCCTTGTGACCTCCTGCAAAGGCCATCATACCTCCTGGAGATTTCCATCTTCATCATGCACAGACATGGTGACTTCCACATTCTTGGGAGTCTTCTTCTTCCCTTTGTCAAACTCCCCTTGTATCAGGGTGACGTAGATATCATTTCGAACATCACCTAAAATTCACAGCGCTTAATGAGATGTTTTGCCTCATACTGACAGTTTTACAGGTTAACGTTTAACATCCTTGGCTACCATGTTATCCTTATCTTCTTCTTAGCCTTTACTGATACCAGCTAATTAACGACACCCTGCATCACACCATTTCATCTTCATCTCAAATTACACAAAATCTTTTAAAATGTTCAGTTCTTTTTATAAAACTCTGTCCTTATGTAACTTTTTTTTTAATGTAACGAGCTCTATAGGGCTAAATCCACTTTGAATGGATTAAATAGAGCAGGATCAAACCTATACACAACAAAAATGCTTCTTTGACTAAACAGAAATTTTCTTCCAAAAAGTACACACACTATCATTTTTCAAGGAAGCTTATGTTTTCACTTCTTTAACAAAAAAATAAAAGATCGCTGAAAAGTTCAAGAAAAATGAAAACAAGTTTTCAGATAGCTTTAAAATAAATCTGTTCATACGAGAAATTTTAGAATTTCAACTGGCTCTTTCACTCCACGGAAGTGGAGAGGCACGTGGGACCTACCAGGAAGGATTATCTCAGGGAATCCCATTTTGCGAGCCACAGCAGTTGATCTGTCTACAAGGTGGGAAAAATCCTTTTGAACCTGCGCTAGATCACCAGGAAGCAGTTTCAGGGAGACCCAAAGACCTAAGGAAAGAAAGGTGACACTTGTTTACTGAAGAAAAAAAAAAAAAAAGTATGAAAACATGAAATTTAAGCCTATGCTTAACAGAAAACTATTTCTTCATGTGATCTCCACGCAACAATGCCTTAAATATCCTAAGCTCGTTCTCACCTGCCCAGTTCTCTATCTCCCTACTGCTGAATAAGACCTTACTTGGCAAGTAGATTCTCTGAAGTAAAATACAAACTTTGAGATGAATCCGCTAGCGTATTTGAGTAAAGGCCAGACACACAAGCAAGAGCAGAAGAATCCCGAGTACTGAAGTTTAAATCCAAAGCCATTTAGAATATGCAACCAGCCATGTTCACTTAAAAATATTTTATGTCCATATAAACAGTTTTATCTTAAAAAAATTACATTACTAGCAAATAAGTCATGAGCTAGAGAAGCTCTTTTCATACAACTAAGAACAGCTCCCATTTTTCTCTTTTTTTTTTTCTCCCAATGTGCTGGGGTGACAACCATTACAAAGACCACACCTTTGGCTCAGGGAAAGTTGCAAACTCCAGTAAACCTTGATCTCAACTTTCACAAGCCATTTCTTTTCCTTTGTAAGCAAGTGGAACCCTTTCCCGCACCAGGTTTTTACATTAGCTTCTTTGCCCAACTGCTGTACCTTGCCCTTTATGATTCACTTCCTTTGCTGCGATGACTTTATTGAAGACAGAAGTGAGGGGCTCATTTTCTCCGATCACATGGGAAGTTATCAGTGGGGACATGATTAGCTGTCGCTGTCTGATGTACGTTTCCATGGCAATCCTGGGAAGAACAACAATAGAGAGCGGGAAGCTGACAAACATCAAATATGTGCTCTGCAAGACGAGGGCTGGCCAACAGCTGACTGTTTTCCAAAGAAATTTTTTTTTTTTTAAAAGGATTCCATGGGAGTATTTTGTCTTCTTCACCTGCACAAACCCAACGGAAATACATTTAAACTCTCATACTAGGAAATACATCCCAGTGCTAGCTCGGGCTTGGGATAAGTAACTCTGACGTAAAGACTCCGTGAATGCATTTGTGTCATACTGAAATAGCAGCCTTCAGGACAACTGTGAACACAGCCAGATCTACTTCGTTCTTGTCTTCCATCTACAGACTGACCGCCTCGAAGCTTGTAGGAACAAGCCCAGCTATGGGCTACCACGCAGGAACAGCTCAGCACACGGAGCTTTGCGCTCCCGTCAGATGAGCTGAGCACTGTCTTCAGGTGTGGCCCAGAGCTGTCCCTAAGAGACTATGCAAATTAACTAGTGATAAGTTAACATAACTAACGACTGCTGTGAGATCACATCACTGAAGAACCTATCCCTAGTCACAAACGTGTCTACAGAGCTTTGGACCTTGAACCCGACTTCGGTCCTGAACCCACATCATCAATAATGAACCAAAGCATATACAAAGCGATGCCTCCATAGGCTCCCCACCCTCGTACAGGTGTCCAGACTGGAATCTAAACTCAGCTTCATTAGGACAGAAAAGTGAAGGGGGGGGGGGGGGGGGGGGGGGGGAAAAAAAAAAAAAAAAAGGGACAAGCCAAAC
>NW_009648234.1:731766-752228 GCF_000708025.1 Charadrius vociferus | reverse complement strand
GGGGGGGGAGGCGAGGGGAGAAAAAAAAAAAAAAGGAAGCAGACCAACATTATTCAGCAAAGGAAAAGACATCCTTCAGGCCCTGAAAGGGTAGGTGGAAAAAAAAAACAAAAAAAACCAAACCCCACAGAGTCTCCCCTGAAAATACCTTGTGATAACATACGGCTACACCAAATGGATTGCTTTATTTAGGACTGTAACAACACAGCTGAGTCTACCCAAACAAGCTTCGGTTTAGTAACTGTAATGTGCCGAAAAAGCAAGCAGGGAGCAGGCAGAACACACAAGTCTAACCAGCAATACAGAAATGCAAAACGCATCAGGGCTTGAATTTCTTTCCCAGAAAGAGGACGAAATCCCTTTCCTATTGTCCTGTGACTCACCCTTACAAGGTAATCTGGAAAGTTGAGGCAAACAATCCACAGGGTACTGAACAATAGTGACAAGGAGCTGTGTTCTCTACGCTCAGGTGTTTCTGAAAATCCTGCCCCTCAAGCCCCTAACAGTTTTGAAGGTCACATCCCCCAGACCCCGCAACATTATTTTGCACTGTGCTCCTCTTTCTTACCTCCGATGATATGGGCACCAAGCAATTTCAGCCGCACTGCCGAAACTCCCTAAGCAATTTAGCGCATCATACAGACATGTAAATCAAGGGGAACAAAGGCTTCAGAGGACTGACAAAAATCTTTTCCTTCAAAGAGCTGACTACTGCCATAAGCTAATCTATTTGTAGAGACCTTGGTACACTGCCAGGCTCCCAGACAAATTTGCCCTTCTCCAAAGGACAACTGCTTTAAATAAGCCAGATATGTGAGGAACTCTGAGGTCCAGTACTTACTGCTGAAATGGAATAAAATGTTGCTTTTCCTCATCGTCCACCTTTCCGTGTATGATGTCAGTTATGTCCATCACTGCAACAACACAAGTTCATCACATAGTTTTGCCAAGTTGCTAAAGAATACAGAGAGCACTTTCCCCTATCAGAATGGAAACAACAGTTGCTTATTTGGGATCAATGCCACTCATGACAGAAACAGAGAGCACCACTCCCAACTTAACTCTTTAAAAATCACCTTTTCACTGATGCACAAGTCAGGCTGTGGTAGTGAATGTGAACATACACACCGATAAAAAACAGCTGAGACTCAGGCATTTCAAGGCAAAGAAATTACACTTAGATGTCAAATGCTGATTATTTTGAAATTGTTTTCCACCACAAGTTCTCTTCACAAGAGATCACAGGAACTGAGCAGCAATCGGGTGTCTCATCCACCAAGGCTGCTTTAAAAACT
Organism: Charadrius vociferus; assembly: GCF_000708025.1. Lineage (NCBI taxonomy): Eukaryota > Metazoa > Chordata > Aves > Charadriiformes > Charadriidae > Charadrius > Charadrius vociferus. The sequence continues at coordinate 750,933 of NW_009648234.1, read as the reverse complement.
CCAGCTTCATCCCATTAGTCACGAGGAGCAAATCCCTCTTTGATAAAGACCTGAAGTCTACGGCACTGATGGCAGTGCATTATGTTTTTAGGGGGTGACAAAACAAAAAGTGAACAGTAGCAGCATTTCATCTTCATATACAACCGTGATTAAAAGGTCTCAAAGGGGTTCTGTGCGCAGCTCAGTATCAGCATCTCCATTTGGAAGCCGGAGACGCCGACGCTAGGAAGTTAGCAGGCTTTGCTGACACGTAGCATATATTTCCCAATTCCCAGCCCACTGTCCCGGCCACAGGGTCACGTTCTTTTCTCCCTTGATTGAACCTGTCATACCTGCCACACCAAAGGGCCTCCGGAGTCCGCAGGTATGTTTCTTCCCATCTTTCAGCTCCATATGCCCCACCCTCACAATCTGACACACCAAGCTGATTTTTGGTCTGATCAAGTCGGAACTGCTTAAATCCTAGAAATTATGTAAAATAAAGTTCTATCAATCTGGTTTAAGAATAGAAGAAAAGACAGAGAGAGTAGGACTTTTTTGTTCAATTGTACACACATATAAAAGGAAATCTGTAATTTTTTAAAAAGTAAAACCTGTTCCCTTTGAGCCCTAGGGAAAAAAACCAAACCAAAACTACAAAAGCACTGGCAATTTCCACACAGCACTTTCTAAACGTGCCATTACTCTTTGGTAACACATCCCAGCAACAGTACTGAACGCAGAGTAAATGATGTTAATTGCCAAAGTACCAGATCCTGATGACCAGGCAGTTACTTTGTGCCATCTTTGCTACTTTACAGAAGTTATTCCATTCATGTGCAATTCTTCCACTAACATCTTGTTACAAATAACAAACTCTAACACAGAAAAGGATCATCAAAGCAATGAACTGAAAAACAAACAACTATGATCTCAAGCCTAGATTTTCGGTACAGTTAGGCTCCAACAGAGAAGTGTCTAACAGGATTTTCAGAAATCTATGGTTGAACAACATCCACTGACAGTACTATTGCAAAATAATACAGCTTTACTACTGCTTTGGACTGACACACACAAATAATTACTTTTAAGCAACATGCCTCTGAAGCTGCCTGTAACATCTTAAGTGTCCACGAAAACACCCCAAAAGGCCACATGTGACACCCCCTGATGCATGAGGAGAGGGGAGGGGAGAGGGAAAGAACCCAAAACTCAGATGTCTGCAGCACTGGGAAGAATTTCCAGGACATAAATACAATAACTTACAGTAAAGACTGCTTGAAGGTTATTTAGTTTCTCAATTTCTTTAGGCATCCCATTACTGCCCCAACGAACCAGATAATTTTCACTGCAAATAAAGGAAGGAAAAAAAAAAAAAAAAAGGTAAATCAGCACCTGACATTCCCATTACCTGGGAAAAGCTCAAAAGCATTTTGTTCTTTCAGGAATATTTGAAAAATTCTGCCAAAATCTATCCCGAAGTGATTCTGAAGTGACTCATTTCGTTGAGGGTCGAAGGAAGGCACGATGTGAACGGGCACTCTCAGTTCCTGCCCTGCAGAACTCTTGAGTGCATGTCCACCCCTGATGAGTTCAATGATGGAGACAGACGGTGCCTGATACGCGCATGCTTCCTTGATAAAGTTCTTCATATCTTCTCCTACCAGCACAAGATGTCCAGCTCTTAGCTCGCACTGACTTGACAGCAAACATCATGCATATACATGATTTAACGGGAAACAATTAATCAAATGCATCAAGTCTACTGACAACAGTAGGGACATTTAACAACACACAAAGACAATATGGGATTTTGACTAATGTATTACTAAGAAATGCCCAGCTTTAAGACGGCGAGTGAATGGGCTCAGAACCTTGACTTCCTATCTCATCTGAAATTAAATAACCCCCTTCCAAATCACCACCGGGGCAGCAACCAACAGAACTGAAAGACTGTTCTGAAAGACTGATCTGCTGGATCTTCCTTTTTAACCTGTACTGGCTTCTTTAGAATCACCACTGTGATGACTAAATTGCTTATGGACCTACAAAAAAACCCTACCTGATGAATTTGGAGAGATCAGGATCATAGAGGCTCATTAACAGCTCTGCATCTTCTCCAATATTGCAGACAAAATTCTTGAAGTTTACATACAGGCTGTATGTATGTGTCGTGTTGAATATCGGCTGCCCTCGGAGGTCTAAATTCTGTTGCAGGGACTGCAAAGGAAGAGAGTACTCCCATTAAAAACAAACACAGAAGAACTTAGTTCTGCTGCCAAAGTAGCATGATCTCCTTAAGAGGCACGTACAAATACACTGGGTACTAGTTACTTGAAGAGGAAAAAGCCAGCGAGAAGAGACGTACCTTCTCTTCCTGGATTCTCTCATCAATCCTTTTGGATGCGGTTTCATGGGACTTGAAGAGAGAGATCGTGCTGGTTTCATCTGGGTCCAGGATGTTCCCATTGTCATCTCGTACAACCAGGTCCAAACCCAGGATCCTGATTAGCATGAAAAGTCAAGAGGATAAAAGAAGCAACCCAATATTTAAGAAGCAAAGATGACTGAAAGAGCACAAACCACAGATCAAACTGTGGACTGCACTAGGCAGCCAATGCTCCATTCCTTGTAATAACCACATTGCTGGTTTTCCGGTCCCAAAATACTTATCCCTCACTCCTCATTTTCCCATTAAAGGAAACATAATTAGTCAGGTAGCTTAATTCTAAGATGACATCTTCTTTGTTCTCACTTAGAGGTATTTTTTTTTAAAGGTACGTATATCTATCAGACTTATGGATTATGGCTAATTATTATTTTTTGCCATAAGCTTTCTTCTTAATTGACTTATTTGACTTGAATCAAGTCTGACAGGCAGACAAATGAGTTCTGGAGACAATCCCTGTTCTGTACAAACCAATGAAAGGTGGAGTTTTGGTGGCCTACAGAATTGTGTTACTCAGTTGCTGACAAAGCAGTTTAGTGCCCAACCAGCATCCAAATCCTGGCTGCGGCTAGCCAGGCACAAATCGTGCTCCATGGGAAATACGATCGTGTGCCAACATTGCTGCAGAATTAAGACAGGTAAGGTTTTCTGCCAAATCAAAGAGACTGCTGGCATATGAAGAACCAACTGGTACATGCCCACCTGCCAGGCTAGCCACATTCCGATGGAGACTAAAAGCTGTAATTATCCCCTTTCCGAGGAAAAATGTAAAGCCTATTTCAGCGTTCCCCTTGCATGGTCATTTGCACCATTTTGTACTAATAGCTATTTAGAGCTTTTACTGGGATTTGGGATTCTCCCCTCCCTTCAAGACATAGTTTGGAGTTTACCTGTTCCCGTAGTCAATCTTAGCAGTGACTTTCTTCTTTAGCTCAGCTAGCTCGTCTTTGGGAAGGGTCCCAGACAGTATCTGTGACCGCCACTCTATCAGGCTGTAAGTCATTTGTTGGACGTGCCGGAACTGTGTTGTCTTATTATCCTACAGGAACAAAGGCACAATTTCAAGCTAGTGGTAGCCCGAAAACAACGAGTTCAGTAAGTTTCCTGAAATGTACTCAACTGAATCTACCACGTGAGTTGTATTTCACTAAAAATATCTGAGAAACTGGCACCATATGACACTGCAAGATTAGACCCATGGAACAAGTCCTCCAGCACTTTGCACTGCCAAGGTTTAAGTGGCTCAAGGTTCAGGGTCTTCACCATTTCCTCAGGACATTATTTCAGAAAAACCTCACAGACAAAAAAGACTTCTGGTGTTTTCCAGCACTTAAACAGTTATGATGAGTCCTTTTCATATACAGGACAGAGAGATGACGTTACATGACCGCAATTGTGTTTTAGCAGATTGAGACAGCAATGCCAACCCAATATACAAAGGCTCCTTCTCCTCACCTCTGCCACTCTCGCAACATGACATTGCGCGCAGCATTTTTTATGCACATTGCCCATTTGTTTTGCCTATTTAGCTTGTAAGACTCTGAGGCAAAAGCTTTATTTGCTTTTATAAAGTCTAAAGGTGAGACCAAAACATAAAGAATGACAGATCACCAACACTGAAGCCCACATAGTCTTCTTCTCATGTCTGTTCCTCCTATAGCTTTCACCAGCCTAAAGAACCCTCCAACCCCTTTGCTACATATAAAAAAGCTTTCTTGTCACCAGAATACAACGCTAACAGTATGAACAACATGGTTAATTGGAACCTCTGCTCTCACTACTGTTTACAATGTTAGCAACTATGTTTTTAAAGCCAGAACAGTAAGTGGAGTGAGTCCCTGGACTCATCTGCATGGCTGTCTGCTCTCTTATCCTGTCCCGTCATACACTCAAAATTCATGATATTAAAAAAAGGAATAGCAACAAAATGCAGCGATATCTGGAATACACTGCTTCCCTGCCAGCATGCGTATTGTATTTCAAGGTTCATGTTTTACCCATTGGTAACTCACGCATGGATTGCCATGTCCACGTGTGATCTCCAGACAAAAGTTTCATGGAAATCAGAGTAGCTCTGTGGAAACACAATAACCTCTCTGGCTCACGTCTATCCACAAATAAGGCTGAAGATTATCCGCTCTTCAGAGCACTCATTTCTGTTTACATTTGTACAGAAATTAATGACTCATCCCATGCTTTTAAGCACTACTCCAGCAGTAGTTGCTCAGTTATCATGCCAGAAGTTGTCCAAAAATGCAACAAAAATATCATGTCTGGATTCCCAGACACCACCACCTCCCAATCTACGCAGGTACTTGCTTGAGTTTCCTGCAGTCATTGCATTTGCATCTTTTGCTATGAATGCAGCATCAGTAATTAGAAAGCACTGACCAAACAGGACATCAAAACCTGCTTTGTGAGGAGTTTCCTCCTGCCGTTTCTACTGTTATCATCTTTAATTAATGAAAATACTTCTCATGCTACTTACTGGTTCCACGACCCATTAAAATAAGTCACACACCTATACAGCTCTTTCCTATAGTTTCAGGCTCCAAGGCTGATGCTGTAATTAAAAAGTGGATGGCTATATGTATTCCTACCACGTAGGTAGGTATATACCGACTATATTTGTAGCAATATGCACTTAGGTAAATAACTGAGCCTTTAGAAGTATCAGCTACACTATTTATACCATCCAAAAGGGAACCCAGGCCTCAGCCTCTCTTGACCGCCGCACAGTGAGCCAGTAACCCCGATGGTTCTGACTTGCACTGTGCGTCAAGCACAGCTCGTTTTCAGAGGGAAGCGCCACAAATCAAAGAGCATTAAACCTTAATCCACTGGGGCAAAGTTTATGGTTATGCAGCTCCAAAATGACTGTCAAGAGGTTTTTGACTACATCTCACCCAACAGCTAGTGGGAACTGGCCAATGGTACACTGCTGGGACGTTCAGGCAGCAGCTGAGTAGCGCCAGCTCTCCCTATCAAAGCTGTTAATGTTTAACTATGAACCCCAACTGCTCCCACACACCAGAAAGAGAGACTCTTTCCAATTATTTCATCATTCTGGTCTCTGCAAAGAACACGAACGATATAAACCACTTATGATATAAACGACTCATGATTTGCCTCTCAAGAACACAAATCTAAAGGGAGTTATAAATAGACATCTTCCTTTTGATCTGGGTGAACACAGAGGGGCTGACGGAGACTAGGAGAGTCTTTTAATTCCTATAGGGAAGATATTAGAGAAATATTTAGTAAACAAAGAAAAAAGCGTGCTCTTAACTTGCATTAAAATAACTGCAAAGAGTAGACAACTTGTGTTAGCTTCCAGGGAAACACAGAGCAGATCTAATGACAGTTAGCTAAAGCTGAGTTATCTCTACAGCTGTTTACATTAGCCAACTCCTATTAACTAAATTAAGTTAAAAACTCTCACCCATTTATATATTTACTTAGCAGTGGACATATACCCACCAGTGCAATGCTTGCTGAAAAACACAGAAATTAATGAAGTGAAATGAAATGCTGCCAAAGAAAAAAAAACCCTGTATTTCCTTTTTCTCCTCAAATGCCTCCTTCCTCCTTTAGCGCATTTTTTTTTTCCTTTATTCTTTTTTTACATACCGCAGGGGAAAATAAAATAAACTCACATCCATTTCAAACCACAACATTTTCCAAGACTATTTTAAGAGTTATATTGGTTAAGCACAGGAACATGAAAGACTTCTGCTCTTAAGAAAAATAGATTCTGAGGCTAGGATCCTAAAGTTATTCGGGGGGAGGGGGGAAGAGTCAGGAACAAAACTCACTTTTCACACAGTAATAACGTCACATACAGCTTCTCATTAAATTAAGAGGGTGGAACAAATTCTTGTGGTTTCGTGGCGCACAAACAAAACGTACTTGTGGCCTGGTGAAATTTTCAATAGAAGAGCTTGCTCTGGATAAACTGAATGACTAGAGCTAATTTAAAACCATTCTCTCATCTTAATTAATGTCTCAGAGCACATACTATGCAGGCTGAGCTCACTACTAACCGAAGAAAAATCAAGTTTGACTCTCTTTAATGTATCTTAACAATCCCCTCCGAAAGCAGGCAGTTCATTGTGAACTCCAGTTGTGTTTCTCTGAGCAAGAATGCACCTACCTCAGCAAAACCACCTTGGCTTCTGACTCTTCTGAGGTGGCTATCTATGGGCAGGCTACTAAGCAGATACAGGAGTTGAGAGGTCTCTTCCCTGCCCTACTCAGGACTAAATATATTATGTGACTTATGACAAGTCAAATCTTTCCCCACCACACACGGCCCTCGTTCTCTTCACATCCTTTGTCTCGCCCATTTGAGCTGCAGGCACTCCGGGGTGAGGCTCAACCACTCTGTTAAGTGCCTACAATACTTCTAGAAAAGCAGCGTTCATACTTGTTAAAGGTTCTGTTAAAGCAACATCATGGTTTCGCACACAGCTGAGATATTTTGCCCTCACACAGGACAGACGTGGCAGGCGAAGCAGGAACACTGACAGCGAACGGTGACTCACACACACAGCCACAGCCAGCTGACATGACGCTGAGTGTGACTTGTGCCAGTCAATGCTTCATCACTGCTGTGTCATCACACAGTTATTCAACTACAGCGAACGCTGTAGCGCCAATTAAACCACAGTTCTGTCTGTGATCACACAGAACATTTTTAACCTCTCTTAAGACCACTTTACAATAATGATAGTTTTACAATTCTGCATAACATTCTATTCAAAGTCTTAAGGTGCCCTGCAAAAAGCCCAGTCTCATCTCATCTGAGGTCATTTAATAAAACACCAACCACTGAAGAAAACTTACCACATATAACTTGTGCCAGATAACTGCCCACTCCCTCAGGGTAGAAGTGAGTTCTTGCCCAAGGGGCAATTCACTTGGAATCACTGTTTCATGTTGTCTAGAGAAAAAAAAGGAGAAAACAGAAAAAAAGGTGTTACGCTCAAGATTAAAATTTAGTAGTAAAACATCCTTTTTTGATCAATATGTAAATGGAAATTTCAGAGGGCTTGATATTCACACCATTCACTCACACACAATGCCAAGATTCTTAAGTTGTTCAATTGGTTCTCCAACACATACGTGCACATTCGTTATCCATTTTTAATGAAAACATGCTTCAAGTTTCTTTCAGCCTTGTTCCTGTTAATGGATCCATTCCAGAAACATGCTAAATAGACAGGAATGAAGTTTGGAAGAATCTCCACTTTCAACGGTAACTTGGCTACAGTTACTTAAAAAAAAAAAAAAAGCACTTGCTAAAGTATCTTCCTTTGCAACTGCTGTTTTCCTCTCGCTACAACGATCACAGAATCAGCTCTAAGAATCAAATGAGGAGTCATTTCCTTAAATGTTTTCCAAGACAGGAAGGAATCCACACTCCTGCTGGCTACTTGGCTGCGAGCAGGAGTGTGTTACGACTTGCAGGAGTCCCCAGAGGAGCTAAATGTAACTTGATTGACCTGCCTCGCTACTAACTCCTCTAGCAGAGCTTTCTTTTGCAAATAGTATTCTCCTGCACCTATGCCCACAACTGTTTCAGTATGTACAATGCTCTGAAAAAAAGAGGTTATGCAGCTCTAGAAGTGTCGCACAGGTGGTATGCCCCGCTGCGCACACAGACCAGTAGCATTCATTACAACCACCGCTGCTTAAGCTGTTTGTTTGTTTTTAAATGAACCAGCACTCCATTGGTTTTGCTACCAAAAGTACATCTCAAGAAGCTCCAACCTACCCTCGGTCCTTCACGATCGCCTCTTTTAAATGGATATATGTTTCTGGGAAAATGCCCTAAAAATAAAAACAGAAATAAAATAAATAAGTCACACCGTAGGATATGACATAACAAAAATGCATTCAACAGAGAGCAAGGGAAAGGGGTAAGAGCACGACCAGCAGAACAGTAACTGTGACTGATGTTTACCTGTAACAAAAATGTATTAGCTCCACCAGTCCCAGTATCCCAGGAGAAAAGACAGTAAGGAGCATCAGGTTGCATGCTTGAGCACTACATTTGGCATTAGAACCTCAGAGAAGTCAGTTCTTTGTTCCACTGCAATGACACTCATCTTCCTGCATGAAGTGTTGCAAACTCTTGCAAACTATCAGTCATACTCATTTGGTCTCGCTATGAAATACACTCGGGAGTCATTTGTCAAGCTGCCCTGGGCCTGTCGTTCTCTAGAAAAGCTCAACACATGACAGCACCTGTAGGAATTCACCAGTCCCAAGTTTCCTTTATTTATAAGAAACTTCTAGGAGAGCTGCAATCCTTTTTTCGCTTTCTTTTCATTTCCCTTTATGCCTGAAAAACGGAGACTGCGAAGGATGTCATGACGAGAGGCGCCAGGATTCCCATGGGAAACCAGATTTCCATGCAGTTTTCAGACTGGTTTCACAAACCTCAAGAAGTTTGGCCGAGATCCACGCGTGCATAATTTTTGGAATATTTTCCAAGCCAAATCAAAACTCTAATCTTACCATTACATATAACTAATGCTGGACATGTACAGGTCCAAGACCATAATAATAAAGCAATAAACTAGCGTATGCAGATATGCAACAGTGAATTTTGCTAGTTCAAACTACATTACGCATGCTTACAATGGAGTACCCAGTTAATGGTTCTGAAATATTTACCTCAAGGGCATTTATTTCTATCACTAAGGAAAAGGACAGAGGGATCAGGAGACCTGCACAATATTAAGACAAGAAATACAGCAGAAGCATAGCCGATTACAGCACCGGATGGGGTCTGGCAAGGTGTGAAATAAAAATTAGTTACTGAAAAGTGAGGTCATACCTTCTTAGATTTATTTCGGAGCGTGTATCCTCGGTACCAGCCTGTCAAAGGGAAACACAATTTTTTTATTTTTTTCCCCCTGTCTACAGCAATTAAATACACATTGTCATTCTCTCCACGTGTCTGCAACATAAGTGTATTGATCCTGCTCATCTGAGATCTACTATTGTGAAGCCACCTCTGCTGTCTGCAGGAGGCTTGGGTGCCAGCAGTAGGGCAGAAGGGCACCTCTTCCCACCACAAACTGGTCCCCGCACTTCTACTCTGCATCTCCGTTTGGGCGGTGCTCAGTGGAAAAGCAGGCCACTCCGTGCTCTATGTTTTGAAAGTGACAATCCTTGTTCCGTAAAACTTAGAAGTCATATACACAGCACACAACTACTGCTATGAGCATCTGACAGAAGAGGCAGAGACACAGACATGCACGCGGAACCACCAGCCCAAGGTCATATAGCACATATCTGCCAGAGAGAAATATGTTCAAGTCTCCAATTCCACTCCACCCCTTTAATATTTTCTTTTCTATGAAGTGTATTTTCATCCAAATCATCTTATAGATGGTGCTCGAGTTCCACATTATGTAGGTGCTTTGTTTTCTTCTGAGATTTGGTCTAAAGCCTTCCTTCAAAGGAAGGCTGAAAGAGAATGTTTTATAAGGCAAATAAAAACCCCAACTCTTAACTGCTTGCCCCGGTACAGATATTGTTTCTCAATATTATCTTGACAAGATCTAGTCAAGTATAATACACAAAGTAATAACTGTGATCCCCAAGACTCAGAAGCATGTGTCACTGTCAGGAGTATGTTTCTTCTCTCTTCAACACCGGGGGTTTGACCAGGATTTTGATTTCAAGGTCACTGAAATGCAAGCGTATGAAAAAGCTGCTGTATTTCTTATGTCCTCAAGCAAGCCTTGCTCCGCGAGCAGAGAGGAGAGGAGCATAGCTGTGGGCAAGTCACTCCCGCTCTTCTTCTGCCATCTCCAGACGGTGTGAGACAAAGGGGTTTTTCTCTCACGCTCCCACCTTCCTCATCTGTCTCGGCTGTGCAAGAGCCGTGCATCATCGAGCCCTCTTTCCGCTGGCTGCCTCCTCCTTGCCATAAGCAACAGTTTCCACCACCTTCAGTCCTCCTGAAGTTACTGTACTGGAAATAACAAACTAAACATTTCAGAAGAAGAATCTGAATGCGAAAATGCTGATGTGCAGGTATAACATCCCTCGTGTTGTTCTGGGACAGGACACACACTTGCACCGATGTGCAGGTATAACATCCCTCGTGTTCTGGAACAGGACACACACTTGCACTTTCTCACTGGCTCTCAGCCACTAAAAACATCGCTCCAAATGCCAGGACACCCTGCGAGCCCAACTCTCAATGAACCATGTTCCTAGAGCACCGGGGTTTCACTCTTTTCCTAAGGTTCCGCTTGCGTTGAAATGGAAAACACTGACCCTACTTCTTAGCAAACCTGAAGGGCTCAGATCATGGTCTCTGGCGCATGAACGAACTCCAGAGCTATCAAGACAGAACACATCACTGCTCCAAGATGATTATGTTCAGCTGAGTGGCAGAGGGATTTAAGGGAATAATCAGGCAAAGAAGAGAGGAGGGGAGGGTGGGGATTTAGGGGTTTTTTTTGCTTGTTGGTTGGGTCAGGGTTTGGGGTTTTTTTTTCCCCTTTTTCTGTTTTTTTTTTTTTTTTCCCCAATAGATTTATATATTTAGCAAAGAAGGTTCCGTGAAGAACCATGGATCTGAATCCCCCTCGACCATAACTTAGAGCTTAGGGTGGGGTGTTTGTGTTTTGTTGGGGTTGTGTGTGTGTGTGTAGGGGGTTGGGGGCTGTTAGATCTCCTTTTTTTTTCTTTTTCACCCCATTAAGCACAGTTTTGTTCCCCTTCTCTAGCAATGAGAGCGTGAATCAGCTTGACCACGTAATCCCAAATATTACAGTAGTTAAATTAGAAGGAAAGAAGAAATTCCATTCCTTCCACAGGATGAAGATAGGATTATACATTGATCATGGACCAATGGATAAGGTAGTGGATTAGGGATGAGAAGATTTAGGTTCTATTTTTATCCAAGTTGTAATTAATTGAATGGTCAAGTAGAAATTCTTTAGGGGGTGATACAAAGCTCACAGAATTTAACAAGAATATTTTCCCAGTGATTTCAATTCCATTTGACACAGTCTCTCAGCCTTTCTATACCACAGCTTCCTCATATTTAAAATGGCTCCTTGGCATTAACCACATTCCTGTAAAATATTTTGCAAGCATTGCGTAAAGGCATGTCACATATTATTATGCAAAACTATTTCAGCAAGCATCTCATGCAACTTTTTCAGAATTCTGCTCCAATTTTCAATAATCTTATTCACCATTTCAAAAGGAACAAAAGCTTTTGGCAGTGGTCAATTACTTGGTTTCTTCTTTAAAGGAAAAAAAAAAAAATCTACTTAAAGCTTCAGAGGAACGACAGACTACTTAAGCGTTTCTCTTGAGTATTTTCCCCAAGCAGAGATGTGCTAAATGGAGAAAGGCTTTTCAGCTGAAGATGACATGGCAAATTTCAGCTACTACAACACACTTCCACACTGAAGTCTGATTAAGAACACAAGGACAGCAGACAGTCTTGCAAAGAAATGTCATAACGTTTGGGTTTTTTTGTTTGTTTGGATGGAACACAGGCCCTCAGTTTTACCTTTAACTAAATGGATTTTATGCAGTCTGTAAAAGATCGGAAAATCTAAGAAAAAAATTACTCAGGTTACAATGGTTTAGACAACTAAATATTATACACAGTGATGCAATCCTGGATCACGGGCTTAACCACAAGGTCTTTGTTCCTCTTCCACTGCAGTGGTCTCAATAGCACAACACACACTGCTGCACTGTGCTGAAGTAAAACAAGGGATTGCTTCGTTTACCTACGGTGGTCAGAGGAAAGATAAAGGACCCAAAGTAGGAACAAATTCAATGTAAACTTATTTTCGTCAGGAGAAGAAACTGACTGGAATCATGGTATGTGGGCACACATTCCTTCTACTCACATTTGGCTACTTCCCACAGCTTGCATGAAAGAAGAATATACACTGCAGATTAGAAAAGATTCCCCTAAACAGAAATGTATCCTCCCCAGCTCACTGCTCAAGGACAGATTCCCAGAGAGTAAGTAAATCCTGCACAGAAGCAGCCTTCAAAATGCTGGATGCAGCAAGTTTCCTTCTTTTCTTGGATTTTGCAGCGTATGCCCAGTCTTGACAATATTTGGCAAGCAACTGGACAAGCACACACTGCTTATCTTATTATCGAGTGGAAAAAGGAATTTTATACAAAGACCTCATGCCCTTCTGCAACCAGACAGCCAACCAGAGAAAGGAGGAAAAAAAAATACCTTGCTTTGCAGTTTTCAATAGTCTATCACCTAAACTAACACAGCCATGCTTCGCAGAGGGTACATGCGTATTTGTTTTAAAGGGTCTGCAACTCTAAGAAAACTGATATCCTCCAGATCTTCATGTTTAATAAATACACCCTGGTGTTTCAAGGCATGCTTGAAGCCCAACTAAGCCATTTCAAAAGTTATTTAAAATCAGACTGATTTAAAATCAGAGAGTAAAACACTGATATGCAGGTTTAGACCTATCCACAGTGCAAACCCCACTTACAACACCTAACGGCAGATTGACAAAGATGCCGTATGCCACAATCCTCATTTTCCTGGACAGAAGGAAATGCTGCACTGTCTACACTACGGAGTTATTAACCCAATGGCAAACAGCTCTCGGGTTGTCCCCATGCAGATTCAGGCTGCATGCGTCATCAAGCTGATGACGTACATCAGCACGTCATAGCTTGGGCTAGAAATATTTGAAACCTTTAGTTCAAACCGCTCAGTCTGTGGTTTCAGCTCTGATAACCTTCACTTCAACGCTGTGTACTTTGTCCAAGTTGAAGCTACCATTCACAGGGATGACCACCCTTTGACGAATCCTTGACATAGGCAAGCTGCAGCACTGTGAACAGATGATCTACCACGTTAACACTCCCTTAACTTCTTTTGTGCACTCACAATCCAAGCCTAACTGTGTAGTTTTGCCTGGGACTTACAAAACATTAGGCAAAGCATCTGTTTAGAGCATGGGAAAAGAAAGCTTTACTAGCAACAGCGCAGCGCCAGAGCCTCACCCCAAATTTGCCCAACTTTCCAGGGACTTCCAGCCTCGGCAGCAGGCCTCTAACTCCCGATAGCATCCGCTACCACAAACGAGCAGCATTGTGCAACGTAAAGGCGCTTTCTCCCATTGTGATGCCCTCTGGCAGTACAGCGGCAGCACCTGACTGCAGGCACTGCACCCGAAGAGTCGGGAGACGCTGCGGTCCCTGGCAAAGCCACACAACGTGAGCGGTTTGCGCAGCACAGAGGCTGACGCCAAACTGCATCCATACCTTCTGGCCTGCGCTTTAATTCACTTCATTGCTCTTTGCTTCTCACACACCTCCCCCAGTCAATGGCTCGGCTGTATCAGTGTTATGTCTCAAAGCTGTTCAGCCAGCTGAGAGTCAGATAACTCTTACTGTTAACACCACAACTCAGGGCGAGCTTCAGCCTTGCTGCCTCACTGTCAAGGAACAAACTGTGCGCTTCGATCCTTACAGACGGAGCGGAGCCAGCCACAGCCCTGGACGCAGAATACGAAGAGCTTTCAAGTGAAGGCTGTTTGATACAGAGGGCCTTCACCAAACAGGGCTGGGGAGAGAGGACCTGCCGACTGCAACCAGGAGGAAAAAGGAGGCACGTTCCAGATGACTGACAGAGCGGAAAGCGGACTGTGCTGCAACGGCCCCGAGAACCTTCTGGTAACTCACAGAAGATGCTCTTGTGCATCCCGAGGTAGGGAACAATAGCAGGGAGGGAGATTTTCCAAGGGGCTATTACCACTACATGAAAACACCTGGACAATCCTGAAAACCTCCCCCTTAATTCCCTAAGGAATGTTACCGATAGCCTAAGGAACTCTCTCAGCCAGGAGCTGCAGGGATAACGCACGCCAACTAAAAAAAGGACTTCACAAGGCATCTCTGAGCCTTTCTTCCTGCAAAGGCAACACCCTGGTTAAATGGAACCTTTTTCTAAATTGAGACTTGTGTATCCAGATAAGAACGGTGATTAGTGGAACAAAAAACCCCAGTCTGATAAAAGTGGAGTTGTATTTGTAAGTATACATCATTAGCATGAGAAGAAACAGAAAAGGCTTCTTGAGAGAACACTAATTCTCAAAACCACAACCCACAGATGTCTGGAAACAAAGCTGAAATCCGATGTCACAAAAGAAAAATAGATACAATACAACATGAGAATTTCCTCCCAAGCAGAAAGAATATCTGAATTTGGAGTTTTTAAGATGACTTTATGGGAAGTAAGACCAGACCTGCAGCAGAGTTACCATCTCAGAGACAATCTGCATCTTTTCCTTTAGATTCACAAATGTCCGGCCTGAATTTTTGGCTGCTCTTTCCAGGAAAAGTATTTAGTTGTGCTGCAGTAATTCTGAAGTGCCCCAGTCACAAACTAGGATGCCACACTGATGGCTCAGCGTATGAAAACAATCAAAACACATTCATTTTCCCAAACAATTTACAATCAGTCCTCTCAGGCTGAAGTTGCAAACTGGGACATTTCAGGTAAGAAGAGGATGCCATTTGGGTATTCATTTCCTATTCTTGACTGTCTCTGTTGAACAGCTGATTACAGACCAAGTAGTAGGACTAAACAATGATGCTGCTTTAAAAAAAGAGAAAGAAATACCCCAACATTTTGAGAAGTACAAGATGCATCCTCTTCATGAGGGCAATTCTCATCCCTGACACTCCCTCTTCCTTGTGTCTTTCTGCAAAACCAGTTCCTAAGTGCTTACCATTACATACAGATTTTTCCCCATTTCTCCTTCTCTCTCTCCCCCCACCAAACACACTCACCACTATCACACACATCAGTGTAAAACACACATCAGCAACGTAATCTGCTTTGACACCTAGGAACTGGCTGGCTGTTTCCAGTGTCAAGGTCAAAGAGAAGTGGACAGAGAAGAACTGGCTAAGAACAAACTGCTAAACAAGCAGCTTGCCCTTCCCAGCACAGACACTACAGAGTTTTTGTATGCTGATGCTGCCTGTGAAAAAGATTGAATTTATGTTTTGGAAAGAGTATTTAGATTTTGGAGAGCCTTCCAAATGAAGTAGGGACTACTACATTCTTTAAAATGATTAAATGGCTGTGTTCTATTCTTAATATTGAAGTCTTAAACAGTCCAGTTTAATAAGTAAATACAGAATAGACAAGTGTAATTTTCATCTTGTTTAAAACAGTTTTGTCTTCCTTTCTGCAAGGTGTTTTACATTAAGGTACATATTATGAAAAGCTTCCCAGTAAAGTACTGGGAGAAACAGCCTAAAAAGGCTATGGAAGCTCCATAACTGGAGGCTTTTTGAAACATACAATGCCAGTTTGTAATATTACAGCTTAAACCAACATTGCTTTTGAAACAATTAGACCTGCCCTCTCCTCTTCTTTCATCCACTGCCTCTGTTGTCCCGGATCAAAGAACTAATGCAGGTTAAAAGCTACTTTTAAAAAAAAAATTATTACTATTTTCCAGCTGGATCAGTTCATCACATGACTATAGAAGCGTTTGGCCTGGCACAAGGAGGAGCCAAGGTAAAAAGGTGTGGGGTGAAAACAGGAATAAACGTCAAAGAATTAAGTGTTTCTTTCTCTTGCAGTGCTGCTGTGAGATACTACCGAAAACTTACCTTGACAAACCTTTGCCAGGAACAGTGTAAATACACTTGCTGCTTCTGTATTTTATGCATTTTTAATACTGTTTTAAAAGCAAAGTGCATACAAACACTACAAAGCAAGCTTTGCGCTTTTGGGTAGATCAGAAGTTGAAAATCGAGATCTGAAATTTGTATTATTTATAAAAATATTGATTTCTTATATTTACTTTTAAAAACCCCTGCAAAGTACTTGAAAGTGATCTGCAACCTACCTTCATACATCTCCAAAATGTGAACAGTATCGCCAACTTGCAAGGAGAGCTCCACATCTTGGACAGCATCATAATTGTATATTGCTAAAAAGGGGAAAAGGTGGGAGAGAGATGAAAAACACAATCGTGAAATCTGTGAGATAATCAGATCTTCAAATCTGGTACCACGGCACCTGTCAAAGGCAGAATATGATTTTGAAAAAGCACTATCAAGTTTCTAAGCTATCCTGTGTATATAACACACCGGAAAAGTACACAGCTTATCTATTTCCAGATTCTATCATCAGTTCCTGCAAGGATAAAAACCGTTATTCTTAACAGCCAACAAAGTTTGCCTTTTACCTTTAGGAATACAGATCTGTGACGCTATATTAAGCAGCTGCATCTTCCCACTTTACTGACAACCTGCCCAGCAAAGGTCACCATTACCCCAGGCAGAGGTTATCGATCAATTAGGTAATTGTCATTTTTCATTAGTGTTTCACAGAACTAACTGTGATGTAGCGCTCACAAGCACTGGCAAACAAACATAAGTTGGATGTTATAAGAAAAAAATGCCACTATTCTGTATTAAATGCCTCAGACTACTTGCTACTAAAGGCTCCTTCCAGACCAGAACCATCTTAGCACAAAACCTTGAGATTCTCTGCAAATTTAATCCCTACCAAAGACAAAGCTAATCTGAACACTTATCGGATTTCCAGTGGGAATAGGATTAAGCCCAGAAGCCCAGGCTTCTAAACTGCCTTTTCTCTGGAACTTCTTGAGGTGCACAGTTTCACCGGGCAAAGCAGGAGAGCCCTCCTTAGAGCTGCTGGAGGCTTGTCAAGGTGAGAACGTTTCATCGGAATTTGCTTTCAAAACAATGTTTGTACATTGTACAAAGACATAATGCAGTCAGGAAAACACTTTGCTATGGTTCAATGAATTGATCAGCTAAACCAGAACAGACCACTCCTCCACCAAAATGACATTATCTTAGTTATTTATTTAAAACACTGTTTTAAGTACAGGTCACATCTTAAATGCAGCGATGTAATCTTCTCTCAGATATAAGTGTCATTTTTACGTCTCCATATCTGTTCACCAAGAAAATGTATTGGTGAAGTAAGCACAATGTTTATTTTTATGAAGAAGGCAAATAAATCATGCAAACATTTTCAGGGGGCTTTGGGAAAATTCTTCAGACTTCAGAGGGTTTGTATTTGAAGAACTCTCTCTGAAAAGTAAATAAATAAATAAAAAATTGAGCTCCTATGTCAGGAAATTCGCATCAAATGCCTATAATTTCTGTCAAGATGAGGTATATTGCCTCCTGGCAAGCATCCAGCATAAACAAATGACTGTGGGTTACCGCACCGGAAATTATCTCACATATACTAGCTTTCTTTAAAATACTGTAACTATAAATAATCCCACAGCAATAGGCAGGGAATGCGAATTCCCTGCAGTATCTGACATAGGCCCTCATCACAAACAGATACTTTTCTCATGCTGCAGGGGCAGTGTTTGTTCACAGTGGCCCGAATTCATGCCGACGGTAACCTCAGCGCCTGCAGCGACACACATAGAGGATGCACTGAACCTATTACATTGTCTTCCGTAGGGTTACAGGAATATTACTGGACTTCTGCTGCTAAGGCACCAGCTGCTTTGACATCCAGTTTTCTCTCCCTCCCTGCAACAGCGTTACAAGCCAAGAGATTAAAAACTGACTGGTGATCTGGATATTCAATTTAGACACCTTAAAGGCGCCCAAATAGGCTCAAAAGTAAAAATCCCATCAACATTTCAGCAGAAAAATCTGTATAACATTTATGGGCAAAACCAAACAAACATACACAGGAGTTGATCAGAGTAATCCGTTAAGAACTATCTTGTATTGACAGATGCCGAGATCATAAATTGAATGAAGAACTGGTCAACATTGTATTCGATTCAGTTAAGAAGAAACCATTCTGCCAGATATAAAAAATAATTCTGCAAGGGTTTGCAGAGGTCAGCACAAAAGCGCAGCGCCCACCTCCCTGCGGCCGTGCCTTCTGTTGCAGTAAACCTGCCAAATCATTAGTGCTGAGCAGGGACGTTGCAATCCATTACTCGGATGGGACATCTCCAAACCTCCCCAGGGCGCAGCGGAAGCAGTGTGGAAGGATAAGACAACCCAGGCTCCCTTTGGAGTCACCGCTGAACTGTTGGCCCACAACGTGCTATGGGGACACTGTGCGACACGGGAGGCATCATTCCTCAGGTGAACTCCAGGCATCAAGCAGTCTACGGGCATTAATAATCCTATAGCTCTGTCCACAGACGTAGAAGATTTTAAGCACAGGGTCACAGCCAATTTCTAACTTGGCTGACTGCATTCTGTCTACTGAAGTCTTCTCCTGCGCTTACAGCCGGGCTGCAGGACTTTCTGTCTTAAGGGCTCTTTGGGATTCCGGTCGCACGGCTGTGCTCTCCATGAGCAATGGCTGCTGTTTAGAAACGGCATGTGTGCTTATATGTGTAGGGATTCCTACGTACAATTTCTAGATGCTTTGGGTTTCTCTGGGATAAACAGACATCATAAAAACATCAGTCTGTATTTTTCCATAAAATGCTGCTTTAGCTTCAGACAAAAGCAGTCTGAGCAGCACCAAGTGTCTACCAGAAAGGTGGGCGGGCATCAGACAAGCCTCTCTTTTGAGAGCACAGACAGTTAATTCAAATCCAAAGAGCACAACAGCCACGGAAAGAGGGAGAACTAAACGCTGCAGTTCCCTTCCCTCACCAAAGATCACAACAGCCACAAGACAGAACTAAACATTGCGGTTCCCTTCCCTCCTCTTTACCTGC
>NW_009648234.1:717219-731753 GCF_000708025.1 Charadrius vociferus | reverse complement strand
TCTTTCCCTGCTTTACCAGTAAGGTTTCAGAGCCCAATGTGTAGCATTCACAAGCTAAAGGAACACGCTTCTGCCACTGCATATCACAAAAAGGCAAGATTTGTGGTATCTCGCTTTGCTAGATTGAATGAAGCAAGAACAGAGGGCCACTGTGTATAAAATCTCCCACCCAATGGTTATGCACAAGGTTATAAAAGACAAATTGCTGGCATATTTTCCCTGGGAGCTTTACTGTCGCAACTGATGCTTCCTGCTGCTTAAAGTCAGTCCTGTCCGAAATAGTCCGTCTGCAGTTATTTCAACCGCTCAGCCTCCTTTCATCGTGTGTATTTAATCTGACCTCTTTCAGACTTAAAAGAAAAAGGAAACTGCACATAACAAACACAGTCATGGCATGCAAACATAAAAATTCTTCATCCTTGCAGCTAGAAAGGAAGAAAAAAATTTTAAAAAATACAGACTTTTGTCCCCAAATCTGCAGGAATATCTGAAGTTAAGTCTTTTCCCTTCAAGTGAAGCTTCAGTTGAGATTTTGTCTTTGAAATTCACATTGGAACAGTGATTCTGCTCCTTTTTTCATCCTGAATGAAAAGCAGCACTGAAATTTCACAAATTTAATCAAAACAAAGAGGAGGAGATGGAAAACATGATCCATAGGAAAGAGATACTGGTTTTGTTTTAATAATCATATTCTTTGAGTATAACTACAGGCAATGTACGGTATTATTCAATTTACAGGAAGGCAGTCTCCCAGTTTGATTAGTGGAAAGTAAGTCTAAGAAGTGGTTCTTTGCAACGATGCATCCAGCCTACGGAATTCATTAGGAGGGAAGGTCAGAGGAGTCAACATTGGGGCTGGTTTGAAAAGGACAACAGATAACTTTATGACCAATGACAGCAGCCAGAGTAATGTAGGTGAAGATAAGGAAAAGCAATTTTCATGCTTCAGGGCAGAAGGTGAATCCTCAAAACGGATCGTGGAAGAACCCTAAAGGCATTGCACAACTGGGCGTGCACGCAGGACCTCGGGGGTACACTGCGCTGGTCTGAAGCATCACGCAACAGTCATCACCAGAAGCAAAGACTACACAAATGCCAAAGGAAAACCGAGATAGCCTGCTGGGTTTTCCAGGGCTCTGAAGAACAGCTAACGGTGAGCTGGAAGTTTCTGAGAAAGCACAGAGTTTGATGTGAGCCGGCACACGGCAGTTCATGATGGGAAGAGCAGGTTTAGTGATGTCACTCCCTCCAGTTGCACGAAGACAGAAGATTGATCACAGCACACATTCCTGATCTCTGAACCACCAGACAGCGGCACTTGAAACAGTAAGAAGCCTCAATGTCATGCACGGGGCAGAAAACGAGAAGCAGCACAATCATATTATAAAAAAAAAAAAAAACAAACAAAACACACTTTGAAAATCCACAAAGCTTCACTTTGTCCAAGAGTCCTGGGAGAATCTGCAAGAGGTCTGTCAACTCACTGAGCCCAGTCTAGCTTCTAGTGAAACCAGTGGAAGTTTTGGCATATGCTTCCATGAAGGCTGTGTCAGGCTTATTTCTTCAGTGCTTCCCAACAACATCCATTTGGAAGGAAGGCGACGGCGCAGCCAGCTCTGGTGCCACATACGTGTCTGGCCGCACTTTAAAGCCCCAGCACACGTCTGGAGAAGGGATCTGCACTACTGCAGCATCTTTCACACAGCACCACCGATGCGTGTTAGAAAGGCTGCAACTGTTCTCTTTTGCAAGCAGAGACACTGAGGAAAGAAAACCCGAATGTCACATTGCTCATCCGCAACATATTCAAAGATGAAACCCAAATATTAATTCCTAGACCCATTTTAACCACAAGTCCGTAACTCATTTTCAAGACTGTTCTAAAAGCGAAGCTCAGCTAAAATGCCTGAAACAAAAGTGGACGAGGCAGAAACTGTCACATACGATTTTGTGTGTAATTCAAGCAGAATGAAATGGAATCCTTTCCTCAATAATTTGTTTAAATGCATTTGAAATGTGGATTATTGGCCTGAAAAACACAGCCACTGCAAGATCCATTATCTCTCACTTGGCTCAAAATAACCACCCCTCCACCCATTACAAAGACGCGAGAACCGCTTCCAAATACCATGTCCCACTTCTCTGAGGTCTGCCCTCACCACTATCTGATAGGAGAGGGCTGTGCCTTGCTTCCCCTGAACAAAGAATCACATTCAGGGCTGTTGCAATAACCAGACTTCATCTCATTACATCTTTCAACCAAAGAGTCAAAAACTATTGTACGGAAACAGAAGTATGTGCTTTTATGCTGCAACAACCCTGTATTAAGAAATGGCATTTATGCCGGACAGCCCCATTTGGAGAAGCCTGGTATGCTATCTGTTGCCAAGATATAACCAAAAAAACAGTGGCTTTATTTAAAAAACAAGGAACTGCCCAAGGAATTAATTCTTAATAGGAACAAAGGCTTTTTGATGTTTGAGCAAAAACGCTCTTGTAACTTCCCAGGAATTTGTGTCTGAAAAATTGAAAATAGCTTAATTAAGATTCATATGTCAGACTATTTCTTAAAAAAAAAAAAAAAGTCAGTTATGGTTCAACACTGTGAAACATGCACATTAACTGATTGTTATGAAAAAAATTACTACTCCTGAATTGGTTGACGCCGACATTCAGTCTCAATTCTACAAAGTTCCAAGCGACTGTTTAGCATTTTGAATGCAAATAATCCAGAATAACAGGATTATGTGGATGGAAATGCTTTAATCAACAGCCATTGTTAGGCTTCGGAGTCACAGATCTGATGAGCTAGAGGTGAAGCTTTAACAGCTTGTATACTTACAGTTTCAGGCTCACCTCACACACAGGAATACACTTGGAAGGACTTTTACTTATCCTTAAAAATTTTAAGCTGAGTTATCTTAAAAATGGACATTAAATCAACTGAGAAATTATACCATCTGCCTATGCAGGAGGATACAGCATGGCCTTTCTAATTTGGATTCTGTAACTTAGAAATTCTATATTCATTCTTTTCTTTTCAGAACCAGGAGATAAGCAGGAATATCCACACTGTCCTCAGCACGCTTCCAACACCTGCAGTTCCAGCTCAGACAATTCCAATAAGCAAACGCAAATAAGGGTGTTCCCTGCTCACCTGCCGCGGACAAGAACGTGTCTGCCAGCTGCACAGTTGATCAGAAGTCTGCTCAAGTTCTTCCGATTTCCTCTGAATAACAGAGTACTATCCTGGAGACAGGACAGGCAAATAATCTAAGGGTTTGCAGAGTGTGTCCTACACAAACAGTCTAAATCAAACTAACTTCCAAATTTGGGACTGGGGAAGATTTTCTCTTTCAGTCATACCACCATCAACTTTTGGATATTCCCATCTCTCTATCATAGACTGGATCAGATTTTAGGATCAATGGTTTAATCGTTTAAAGCCTGAATTGCTTCAGAAAGAAACAACTTAACAACCTCAGCCCATGGGAATATGGATGGCTCCACAAGCGTTACACAAGTGCTCCAACGAGATGATCTAATGGTCTCTTATGGCTTTAAACTACAGACTCAAACCACAGTCAGCTCCACAACAATGCTCTGGAGCAAGTGGCAGACCAAAGTACAAATTAGCCCATGTATTTTAATTAGAGCTTCTTAGTAGATTCAGATCAGGCAAACTGAGATGATTCAGAACTGCTGAAGCAAGAGGCATACTGATTATAAAGGAAAAAGAAATAATCTCCATCTTTTTATGTCTACAGAATTCCCATTAGTCATCTTCTCCTCAATTATTTATTGCAAAGTGTTCGTAACACAGTAGCCGTATGAAAATAAAGGAGATTCTGTTCTCAGAGTGCATCTATATTGCAACACAGGACCAAGATATAGATCCTAAACATACCCTGATTTGGATGACAGTAATAAAGTCATCACAGCATAAGCTGGTTTGTCTCTCTGCGAGTGTGCTTAGGGTAGAAGCAGACAAACTATAGCTGCTTCTGTGATCTGAATCGCACAAAACCCTTCTGTTACACTTATGAGTCTACAATAAGTTTTCTTGATGACCAGTGACTTTTCCCAACTTACTTTTATGCCAGTGGCTAGCAGAGCAGGGCTACAGTGCTTCTGTTACAGCATTGTGGCACACTAACCCAGTCTTTGCTGTATATGAGAAGATAGAACACTTGGAAAAATCTTGAAATCTCTCTCTTTCTGTCACTAAGTGCACATTTTCAAGTAGCTCCCCATTTTGCCCAGACGAAAGAACTCTGAAGTCTTGGCCCCTCTGCCTCCTCCTCACAACCAGGCCTTGGAAACCATCAGCAAAGAAAACCTACAGTAGGAAAACAATCAGAAAACACATCTCTCCAAACACACTTAATCAGGCATCCGTACCAACAGACAGCCTGGGCAAAATCCTGATGTGATAGAACCCACTCTGACTTCACCCGCTGACTAAAGAATCACAGCTTCCAGGACTTGCAATAACCCATTCTGACCTCGAGAGTCAGATGCCCCCCCATCTCTGAAAGTCCGATTTTCCCTTCTACCCATCTCAACGTGGAATTTAAAGCTCTGCTGGTTTTACACATGCAGGAGTTTTCTAAACCATTTTCCTGAAAACATGTACTGTGAGATGCTATTCTCGTATATAATAGTAAGTATGCACTTTATTTTATGTATGGGTAACACATACACAAATCATTAGCTGCATAATCTTCTTCACTAGGCTCTCTACTTCCTTTTATTATTTTCACTCTCAAGGGCCCTTAGGGATTTTAAACTCCGATAAAGAATTAATCTACATTAGCTGTCTCAGCTTATGTCTGGACTAAGAGGGATGCTGTGAGCCAGTGCAGGAATAAATCAGTACTAGCAGCGTAGGAGCCAACCTGCTCCTGAACATTCTCCACTCAACTAAATCCAGTGCTTGATGAGGCAGAAAAAAACCAACAAACCAACCAAAAAAAAAACCCTAGACCTGAAGTTTTAGTCTCCTTGGAACATCATGAAATATCCCCTTTTGGGGGACATTACAGAAATGCCCTTGACTTTTGTTCCCACTGTGTTACCAACCTCCATCTACCTCCTGCAGTCATGAGAACGGTGCCTGCCTTACAGTGTTCGAACATAAAAAGAAAAGATAAAATAATGAGGTGTCGACCACAGTGTAAAACAGTTTTTACGGCTACAGTCTGTTTCAGGGCTGGCTGATTCAAACTAAACAGCGTGCAACAGCATGTCAGCGCTGAAGCGGAATGAACACATGCGGGAGTACCCAACTTGGAACTCCTGTGCCCAAAGCAGCTTCCAAGTGCAAAAAGATGACAGCGCACTGCTTGTTGGGTCTGGAAGGTGGTCCGTGACTTAACGGTTCTCAATCCAGCTGCTGGAAGATCTTGCACTTTCATCAAGCCAACCTTCCTTCAGTTGACACAAGAACGAAGCCAGTGACAGCAAATCGCCATTCCCGGTTCAGTGGTACTCAGCTCTGAGCGGTGTGAAGTTGGCTCAGGGAGGAAAGGTGCAGCAAGAGCTGCCAATGTTGTTATTACTGCTGCGCTACAGAGAAACCTCAGATCCTGGTGCTATCAAAGCTGCATCTTTTACCAGCTCTAATTTCACAAAACACATCTACCTAGTGAGTTTAAATACTTCATTTACCAAGATATACATTCAATTGCTTTCACTGAGACACAGTGACCTTCTCGACACGCAGGACAAGACAAGACCGCTCCTTTTCATCTATTGGTGAGGCTACAAGAACCAGATACCATAATGACAGGCCGCTTATAGACCTTATTAGTTTAAAGAGTGCTTGATATTATTGTAAGGCACGTATCTTCCAAGCCCTGCAGCTTTAGATTTCACCTCTTTGAAATCTGAGCAGTAACATCTAGCCTGAACAATTAGTATTCTCCCAAAAATATATTAAATCATAGTCTTGTTCTTCAGAGCAATCGTTCTAACCCCATAACACTGTTTCAACTATCATATGACCACAGAAATCAACAGTTTTGCCATTGGCTTTACCTGCATCAGAATCTGGTTTGTATTCAGGTCAGTCTATTGATATCATAGGAATTTAATAACCTTAAAATATTATGCCTCTTCTCTGTATTGTGCATTTTGGAGAAGGAGACTTGGAAGAAAACAGGCATGTAACCACTCTTTGGGTTGTCCTCTACAAAAGAAGGGGTTCAGACCTAGAGCCTTCTGTGTATTGTGGTACTTACATTCTAGTTTTATCAACTGCATATACTGTCTGATTTTGAATGTTTCCATTTTTATGGTCTGTGAAGAAACAGATGCTCCTTTACAATACACATACAATTGCAACTGAATTTTACCAAGTCTGTCTGTAATCACCTTTTTTTCCCCTCCAAGACTGCAAACATGAAACTTGTGTTTGGACACATTAAGTACAACAGTAACTTTTGCAATGAAACTTCCAAGCAGATTTGTAAAAGCAAAAAACCAAACCCATCACTTGATAAATTGGACTACTCAGCTAATTCCCAACTTGAAAGCGCGTGGCACATTCAAAAGAATTAAGTGAATTTGCCACTGGCTTTAAATTACTGTCCTAGTTCTTACTGGGCAAAACATCAAAGGAAGTAGAGAGAAAACTTGGAAATACTACTGTACAGAACTGTGAGTGTTACTATCTAATGAGTTTTGCTGTATGCATTACTCTCAGAGGGAGTGAGGTTGGAAAGATGAGAGGAGGTCTAATGAATAAAACACTTGGGCACGGAGTCCAACTGTGCCTCCAGGCTAGTCTTCACTGGGAAGTTCACTTGAGTTAAAACTTCAGCATTGTCTCTTGCTAGCATCGCACCTAGATGTATCAACACTAAACTCAGGCCGACAGAGAATATAAAGCTACGGGATCCCATTTCATCAGCTGCAAACGTAACCCACCAGAATTACAGCCATAAATCTTTATACAAGTGTTCTCAGGCCTCCAACACCTTCCCTCTTCCATCCATGTGCTCCGAAAGAGACAGACGAGCTCTCCCATAATTTGCATGAGAAGCATTCATAGTATGGCTTGGCCCACTGCATTTTAAGAAACTTGGAATATGCTGCCAAAAACCTCTTTGCCTCCCCTGGAGAGCACCTCTATGGAAACTAGCGCTTGAGCTAACTCATGCTGGCAGGGCCAACACAAGTAGAATTTCTAACACGCATAACCATCGGGATTTCAATTGGCCTCTGCACCTTCAGTCCTCATTCAGCACAGGCTTCGTAACAGATCACTCTCCCATAATGCATGCCTGTGGTTTCATTGATTCATGTTTGCAAAATGACACAAGCCCCAATCACAAAACTGGCACCGCATGGCAAGACACAGTTTCACATTTCCAGAGACCTTTAATTCCAAAGCATTCTTATCTGGCCATCTACCTCAGGTAACACGCAAATGGCAAACAGGGGAACAGTGTTAAAAAAAGGAACAGGAAACACTGGCTGGGAACTAAGGGTCTTACTCTGGAAGGAAAAAAGCCAAACGTGAATACTGATCCCTTTGTTGTCAAGAAGAACGAAGAACAAGCTACTCCCAAATTTGCAGTAAGCAGATCAGTTTTCATTAAAACTGCACGAGATGCAAGGAGATAAAGAATTTGGAACCGGGTATCACGCGCTGCAGCCTTCCCTTCATTTTCTAGAGCAAATTTATTCCTTTACATTAAGCTCCATCTCTCTGCAGCTTGAAGCCCCACCACATTGTCAGAGCAATGAGAATGGAAGTGCTGCAAGATTCAGGACTCCAATATTTAAGCTAGTTACTCTTGGATTTAAAAAAAAAAAAAAGACAGAAAAAAAAACGCTCTCGGAACTAATTGGCCACTATTTGTCCATGACATTCTGAAACAGTATTAGAACTTTAGAGCTGAAGTTATAAACTGTTTTATTATTATGGAGGATCAAAGTACCAAGCTCCCCTAAGAGCAGGATACTGTTATCATCTCCACTGTATCTCAGTGAACTTTTTGCCCAGACTCAGCACTTTCCAGAATGAGGTCCGCCTTTATTGCAGCAACACCTCCAAAAATTTGAGAGTACAAGTGGCCAAAGAATAACCTCCACAGAACAATCACCACTTTTTTTTAGATACATTCTGACAATGTGCCAGACACCTATCTGAAAGCTTCAAGAGGCTGCCAGAGCAATTCATCCTTTAAACAATGCTCCCCCCTCTATTCCTGGGAGATCTTCCTAGGAGGTACAGTCTGTACTGTACCAAAAAGACATTTTTTATCACTTAAGCAACTGGTCCAACTAGCACTCTGCAACATCTTCAGTTTTGGAAGGCAACCATGAACTGGCCACCTAGAAAGCTGTTTAGTAATTCATATTTATGTTCATTTTATTAGCACATGTTTCCTGGCAAATGCACCGAAATCCATTACAGTATTTTAGGCATTCAATCACAAGTTAAATGCACTGGACCTAAAAACATAGCGTCTTTCTGGTAGCAAGGAGATAAATGCATTTATGACTTTGGACTTGGCCACGGTTGTGTCTTTAACATGCTAGCATAAATAGGACTTTTTTTCCATAAAAGCACTCATAGAAAGAAATGTCCTATCAGTACAGTAAAGTACATGGATTTAAGCAAAAAAAAAAAAAAAAAAAAAGGCAAAAAAAAAAAGCTTGTATTTAGAAAGGGTGTACATTTTTCAACTTCTGAATGACAGGCAAAGATGATTATGCATTTGCTGTTTCTGATCAGTAGGCTATTGGTTTAAGTTTTTCCAGTTCATGAACTTTTATTATTTTGCTTTTAACTTCCATAGTCCCTATCTGCACTTGTGCTAGCAAATACAGTCCTACACCAAAAAAAACAACCACAAGAATACACGAGAGACTGGTGCAAAATTCAGAACGGGTCAGCACTCCCAACTCTCGCGGAAGCTGGTACTTACAGCCTCTTGACACCTCTCATCAATTAGGCACACATCTAACCAGCAAGAGACAGCTCAACCAAAACTCTAGAAGACAACTAGCAGTTCTGGATGCCTCAAGAGAGGATTTGGAGCCTCCATAAAGGGACCTGCCTGTTAGTAAGATGAACTGTATCATAGTTCTTAAACATCGGGACTGTTGGTGCGGTTTCAAGGAGGATACCCAAGAGCTGAAGCACCCAGAAGTCACAAGGCACTTCTAGAAATACCGCTTTTCAAAGTAAGAATAAGAAAAGGAACGGTTACAAGTCGTGTTCCACTCAGCAATGCCTCTGAAGTCCACAGGATTAGTTTCATGGGGAACTACTTAAGGAGTAGAGTAGTAACCACCAAAAGCAAGAGAAGACAGAGTCGGGCTAATGTAGATTAACACAAAATAGAAAGGACTATGGAAGCAAGAAGCAGCACAGCCAGCTTTCACATCAAATAAACTGCAGACACAGCAGTAAAAATTGGGGAACTACATCAGAAGTAAAGTGTTGTATACTACTCTGAAGATTCAAAACTTTTTGCTGTCAACAATGCCAATGTTTTCACCTTTCCCTGTTGAAGGTTTTGTTGGTATTGCCATCAACATGACAATTTTTAGACACATTATAATAAAGCAAATGAGGGAAAAAATAAGTAGCTATAGAGTGTTTCTATCAATAGAGAGGAAGACAGTCACTTCTGCAGTGGGAATGGGCTCTTCCATCCTTCTAAAGCCCTCATCAGGAACTTGTTGCACAAGGGCGGACTTAAGTTCCAAATCAGAAGCATCCTACAGGAATGGCAGGCAGAAGGCAAGCAGCAAGTTGAAACAAATGTGAATTTTGCTCTAATTTGACATGATGTACTACTATCAGTGCTGTGAAACTCCTTTGATCACAGACTGTATTTCGAGACAACTCTGCAGAAGATGTATGATGTATGAACACGAAGCCAAGTCCTGATGGCCCAGCGTATCAGAAGTTATCACAAATCAAACCATTAGTAAGAAAATCTTATTCTGCAGCACTCTCTCTTCCTCTCTGATCCTTTGCATTTCTGCTCACATAAATCACAACCGTAGCTGGCAGGCACTGGTTTACATTTGAAAAATTACTGCCATTCCTAAGACATGACGCAGCTGATTGTAACTCAACCACCACATGGTATTTCAAAAAAGTAAATACTTCTTTGCGACAAGAATAGTGCTATGCTCCGGCCCCTCCAGCAGGGAAAAAATGTAATGGGTTTAAAAGGCCACCAATAACTATTAGGGGTTACTACCTGTCAGTTTAAAAGAAAAAAAGATCTATTAAAAATACAAAACAAACACACACACACAAAAATGATTGATTGAAACTCAAAGGCTGCTATTTGCCGCTGTAACAGTTTCTATTGGTAACATGGCTAAGGTATTTAGCCATAGCAAATGGCCACGCTTCTTTCAGAACCACATCAAATTGAGCCACCCCCTTTCAAACAGCCACCTATGTATCCGCATACTTGCAGTGCAAAATGGGACTCCCTGGAATGGGGTGTGAGGAGGCAGGGAAAGCTTGGGAATTAAAGCAGCCCGCAAGTTTCTCAACCATTCCCTCCCAGCCCCCGCCTTTAAAAATGCACCAGATCAAACCACTTCCCACAGAGTGACTGAACCGATTTGTTTAATTAGCTTCCCTTCAACCCAACATTTTAAGACATTTTCTAAACAAAACATGACTCTGGTTTTACCCAGAGCCTAGAAAGATTACTAACATACAAACAATGCATTGATATACCTCACTGACCAGTGAAGTTTTTGTGGGCTCAATAACATTTTAAGTTATAAATTTTACAATTTGGAGAGATCACAGGCAACAACTATTGCTTAAGCTTTCCCTTACTCCTTCTAAGCAGAATACCACAATTTGTGGGTTTCGGTGTTTTGCTGCAAGCTCCAAGTTTGTTGTTGGGTTGAAGCACTTTGTGGTATGTGGAGGGAATGGTCCATCACGGTCTGAAACTGCAGAGGACCGGCCGTGATAGTCTCTCCGGTCCTTCTCCAGCCCTACCATACAAGCTCTGTGAAACAGCCACTACCCCAAAAATAAGGGTAGATTTACATTTCACGAGCCAGTCATACAAGTGCATCCAGATGCAAGCCACCATCTTCACCAAAATGCAAATTATTCTGGACCTCACATCTCAGAGCTCTTTTAGTAAAACTTCAGTTAACAATTTCTAATTCTGAAAGACCAGATTCATGGATTAGCTGAACAATAGCCACATACCCAGATCAAACTACATAATTAGACGCAAACATTTCACATCCTGTTAGTTAACAGTCAAAGGTGACATACAAAGCATGTGTGTACCTGATGCATCATTAGAGTCACCTGGAAACTGGTCTGGCTGAAAACTCAGCACTTTTCATTTCTGAACTGGTTTTAAGCTGGGCCGGTTCCCTGCCCTGTCTTACCACACTGCTACTGCCGGCAGGAGGGAACCAGAAAAAGGAGTCTGTCGGACTGCTTGTTCCGATAGCAGCCTGGATTGGCACCAGAATAGCTTGTGATTCCACAGACTCCAGACTCTCTCATACTTGGTACTGAAACCATTAATCCAGTCTTCACCAGTCTGCAAAGGACACTTACATGTTAAGGACAGATGATGACTAAAGAAAGAATTGCTTTTGCACCTGAAATGTACCACTTAGGTTGAAGTTAATGCAAGCCCATGTTACTGGCAGCAGAAAAAGAAAATAATTACCTTGTTGAATCCTTACACCCTAAGTTAATAATTTTAAAACAGGCAGATAATAAAAGTTAAAAATCATGGGGAGTCATTCAGGTATTCTTTCCTTCGGAGTACGATCTTTTGACTGAAAAGAGCCTGCAGGAAAGGCATTCTGCAAATGACACCACCTTTTTGAGAGAAGCACTTGACTAAGAGTAAGTTACTTCATTTAGTTTGGTCCAAAAACTGACCAGCTTTCAAGGAAGATGCACCACATAGTATCTTTCCTTCCCAAATTAGAGGTGAAGCATGTTGCAAGGAAGCTTTGCGAGACCCAGAAAATCCCGTTGCTTAAAGAAGCAAGATGTTGCTCATCAGACGATCAGCAGTGTTTCGTCCCTTTACAAAGCTGAAGCTTCCAAAATCCCATCTGTTACTGGGTTGAAAATTCACTGCAAGTGAGAAACTGCAAGCCATTTGTCTCTCACGTATGCTTCCCTAAAAATGCTACAATTTCCAATCTTGCACTCTGCTGTCTGCCATTTCAAACTCAGCCCATATGCCATCTGCATTACCCACGGTAAAGGTAGTGGTCTCCAGGTTTAACCAATTGAGGACAAAACTAGAAAGCAGCCAATCAGTTTAAACCCACCATCAACAAACCTGTAGAATAACCCAGGACATAAACTATCCTGAACTGAAATGCAAAAATCAGACAAGTGACATTGAATCACATTCTTTACTTCTTGGAATTTCTTACTGTGTTGGTATGATCTATGGGGTTGCGTTTAAAATAAATACAAGTAGTTCTATATTAGTTTCCAAAGCACAGATTACTAATAGCCACAATGCCCGTGTTCTTTCTGAAAAGAATGAGCTTCTCTCTTTACACTTCACAACTATCACCTTATCCATGCTACCAGTAAATGAAAGTTGTTGCCATCTAATGGCCTGTATCATACAAACCAGCAGCGTTACCCTCATTACAACCACCTTCCTAACCAGTACTGACAGGCACCTTGGTAAGCAGGCAGATTAATGGCCTGAGCAGCTCACAATTTCCTATCAATCCTCATCAAATTCTTCAAATTAAGCACAAAACCAATGGGGACTGGTACCTGAGTGCAAAGCTTGAACACAGCATAGGATGCAATTGCAGATAGGAAACGGACAAGTCTACAAACATAAAATTGACAAAATGACCATTCCACTAATGCCATGTATCAAACACCGCCTGATAAAGACAGCCACTGCGTAAATAATTCTGTTTGCTGCCTGTGGATTAACCCTATCAGTTCTGGCTGCAAATTAAATGCAAGAGCTGAAACATTACAGACTCTATGTCAGTTCGGTCCAGGTGTCTGTATACACTGGAAAGACATATCTTTTTTGCACAGCTGTCTGAACACACAGAAGTAAGGGGACACGGCACACTTTTTGACTGGCAAGGTAAGGGAAGAGGCAGATTTTCCCCTCCACCCTGCTTGCTCACAAGCCAGTGCCCTTTCTGGCAGAGGAGCTGCCATAATCAGCAGTTGGCTCAGGCCAGCATGAAAAACTCACCCCGGAAGCTAATAAAAAGGAAACCAGAGGTGTGTCTCTGATTCATCCCACTGCCCAAGGCCATTGTGGAGGTAGAAGAGTCTTGCTCAAAGGTGCGCTTCAAAAAACCCCACCATAATCTAGCACAGCCAGTCATACTAGCACTATATAGTTTATGTCATTGTAATACCGAAATTTTTGAATTCCTGATGCTCAGAGTAATCTCATCAAGTCATACATACGTGCTCCCACGTATAAATAGCCTGGGCTGTTACCTACACAGAAAGAAACAAAGTTCAGGGCATACAATACTCCACACCCTCCCAGTTACCAGAGCAGAAACTAGATAAGGTTGTGCTGCGTATAGTAACTCTGAAGCTTAAGCCGCAGTCCTGCAAGAAGCGGGCTGCCCCTCTGCAAAGCCACTTTGAAATCAAATGGGCAACTTATTGCAAATTCACTGTGAAAAATTGTGCAGGATGAAGTTCTTCACCTTTAAACTCATGGACTGAACTTGAACAAACAACCTCACAGGAGTCAGGGCAATTAACACTTTGCAAGCATGAAATTAAAATTTTTTCTCACATCAAGAAATCCACTGTGTAACACAAGGGGCACAGAAGATAACTCTTTCATTAAAATAAACTGTCAGTTGTTTGTGTCATAAGTGGTTTCCTGCCTATTGTTCTCTGCCCAGTTCTCACAAACAACCTCAAAATTGTGTGCTTTTCAATTTGCCAAATTCTGAAGAAAAGCGGAACTTATCAGCGACACCACCGGTTATGCTCCTCCTCGAGAAAACCGAGACAACCTGGCTTGGAAAATACTGGCGCACAGCTCAACAATCTCCTTTTAAACATAAAGAAGAGGACAGGGCAGAAGGTACGAGGTATCAGTCAAGCTTTCACCGTTCCTCCCCCTATGGCTGTCACGATTTCCACCCCCTGCAAAGATGTCACCCGCAGTCCTGAATTCACTCATTACAACCTTCTCATCCTGTCACCACTATTTCTAGCCGCATCTTCATTTTTGCTGCTGTGTTAGAGCAGTCTTCACCGTAAAACATGCTGGAGAGGCAAAATTACAAAGGTCAGTCCTTGCAGGATTCCAGAAGCCCGGAGCTCCCCGGGTGTGAAATGGGCACACACCACCGCCTCCAGCCCTAAGGGTTCAAAGAGTGAATCCCACCGCCGAGCCCTGAGCGGGGAAGAGAGCACAGGCTGGAAAAAAAAAAGACAGGAATTAAGAAAGTGCGTGGAGGAGAAAGGAGCCAAGGCTGTGCAAAAGAAAAGGAACGACTCTAGACGGCGGGGAGGAGCGCAAACGAACGTG
>NW_009648234.1:714242-716875 GCF_000708025.1 Charadrius vociferus | reverse complement strand
GGCCGCCCCCTCCCGTTCCCCGGGGGAGAGGGCCCTGCGGGGCGCGGGGGGGAACGCAGACAAACGCTGATGGGGAGGGGGAGAGGGGGGACCACTGCCGTGAACGGGTCCCCTCCCTGCACACACACCGGGTGTGTAAGGGTGCCCGCGTCTGCCCACCCTCGGCAGAAATACAGATTTTTAAAAAGTCATTCATTAATAACTGAGAAAACAAAAGGGTTATTTTCAAAGTACTCCGAGCATCTGTAAAAGTGGTCACAGGACTGCACTTTGCAAAAGACGCAATGTTCTCGCTTGGAAGATTGACTTGGCACTCGATGACGTAAACCTCCACTTGACTCCAGCATCGTGGACGGTAATTTTAGATAAAGTATTTCAACGCGGTGACACAGAGACACGAGCTGTGTACGTGCCCGGATCCTGCACCGCAGGTCCAACGCTCTGACCGGGACCAGACCGGCCGGCTTCTGTAGGTATGTCGGCTGTGGTGCGGCAAATTGTCTGGGAGAGGGATATTCAGTAACACCTACGACTTGTGCCCTTAACTCAGCAGCACCATGGCAAATCACAGCGGCAGATTCTTTACAAAACCTTCGGTACAAACTGAGGAGATCCAGGCGCTTGTCATCTCTCTGGGGCTGTAAATAACTAGATCTGATTTTTATTAGTGCCAGATCTTTGCTGTATGCCCATCTCCTGCGGAAGGCAACGAGGACTGCAATCACTTAGAATATCTTCAAACCTAACTACCTGTTTAATTGCACTGAAGCATGAAAAGATGGGAAGATCATATTTTTTATCATCTTACATTCCGAGTAAGAAGCACGAGGGGTAGCTCTGTGGCTCAGCTGCTGCGGTACCCTGGGCAGATCACTTCATCTCTCTGATTCCCAGCCCACATCCCTCTTGCGTGTTCAGAACAGCTTCCCATCCTACAGACTCTCCCACCTGTGCTTCTAATAAGTTTAATTTGCCTTGATCTTCACTGGCGCCTCTAAGTGGCAGAGTAATATAAATAAGAATTAATTACTGGTAATTTGCTCTAACAAATAAACTTGTTCTCTGCCTGCCAGAATTTTAAACATAAGGACACGAGATCACTGTTAGCCACAGTATCATTGTACAATACACTGTTTTTTTAACAATACGTGGTGATCCGTCATCCGTCAGGAATGTGTGGCCCCCAAATTCATTACACACACAGTGCGTCACTCATCTGGCTGTGATGTGCAGTACTGTTACACCCAGTTTCCACCAGGCAGCCAAACCCTTCTCTAAAATGATGTTTTGACCTTCTCCCAAGGGCTGCTCATGACATGACTGAGATGATCCCAACTCTATTCACATGTGTACACCCGAACCACTGAAGGTGAGAACGCTGTGGCTTAGAGGTTAAATATGGACATGGGCTCTGTCGATACTTCATGGCACCTGAAGCTTCAACATGGAGTACGTCAGTATGTAGGCCAAGTTATAAAAAAAGAAGAAAAGATTTGCAAGCTGGAACTGGTTAACTAATTTGTTATTTGTAAAACACTAATTCACCCCAGCCAGCCAGGGTCAGATGTTGTTCTGGCACATATCTGAAGTCACTGTTCTTCTGCACAGAACCCTCTCACTAAAGCTTTAGTAGTGCCACTACACGTAGTCCTTGCAATGTTTTTGTGCAGAGCTGAGGGCTCGCAGAGAGTACAGGGCAGTGCTGAGGGCTGGTCCCCTC
This sequence comes from Charadrius vociferus, assembly GCF_000708025.1. NCBI lineage: Eukaryota > Metazoa > Chordata > Aves > Charadriiformes > Charadriidae > Charadrius > Charadrius vociferus. The sequence continues at coordinate 715,155 of NW_009648234.1, read as the reverse complement.
ACCACAGGACGGGGGCATCCAAGCTTGTATGAAGAACAAATATTTAGGTATTTTGCAAATTCTTTTACTCTGGAAGATTCACCCAGACTTTTTTAATGGAAGCTTAATATTGCGAGGTGCTTTGAGACCTCAACACAGACAGCAACGTAACTACACTATCGAGGTGATTAAACAGGGTGAGGGTTGTTCCAGGCCTCTCTGCTCTCATCTTGGACCACCTGGATTCCAAAATACTCCCTGCTACAAATGGGATATGGCTTTTCTGTGGCTCTTTTGCAGTGTATGGCAGAACAAACGCAGAGCAGACTGCTTTTTCTTTTGCATCACGCTGCATTCCCTTCTGTCCAGGGAACGCTCCATCCACCCCGGAGAGCTGCTTCAGCAACGCCTGAAGTGTCAGTCTTGTAAAAGTTTCAGTGCTTCGAGGTAAACATTCCTTGCTGCAATTCAAGGTGCTATGTGTGGGCTAACATCCAAAGTTAGTTAGAATGACCCTGCTTAGATGAAGAAAAACATCTTTTTCTGGTAAAGATGGTTTTCTTAGTTTCCGTTTTACTTATGCTTAACCATGGCTTTCTGTAGCATCATCCCAAATAAAGAAGAGAACCAGCTTGATGAATAGTGTCTTGTAGACGACACGAGAGGGACTGTGGAACGTGCTCAGATCTGGGGCCAGATTATTAAAGAAGAAAAGTATTCATGGAGACACTGAAATGAGGTTTTGAAAGACCACCTGTATTCTGTCTGCCTTTGGCTAGAGGTTCTCTAATCAAGAGTCTGATAGCCTAGAACCTTCATTTCACTTCAACATCCTTGATTTTGTAGTTAAGCTGGCTGAGCTGTGCACCAGTATTTTCCGACACAGGTAAACCAAATTCTTGGCAGCAAATGAAAAACAGAGCAAAGCATGAAA
>NW_009648234.1:702978-714213 GCF_000708025.1 Charadrius vociferus | reverse complement strand
TGAATGTTTCATTAAATATAATGATTTGCAAATGTCAGGGGCTATCACTGAAAGTAGCTTTTATTTCAGAAAGCCTTTTATTTCATTTTATAATATCACCAAATATATTTTTTCTTCTCTCTTTCTTTTAATGCTCATGTATTGTTTAACGGGGCCATTAATGGTGTGCAGTCTGGATCCTGTTCTTCTCTGCCCCGAAGAGGAGCAGCATAGTTAGTTAAACTCTAATTGAGGCTATATCAGAGATTAACTCGGTTTACATAAGTACCACATTAAAAACACAATACTGAGGTCATGTTAGAGATCAGACCTGGACAGAATTTGTGTGACTAAGGTTCATTCATATTATTAGTGCACTAAGGAAGTCGTATTACGCCTGGGTCTTTTACTTCATAGTTGAAAGAAGAGCATGTTCGCAAATTATCAGACTGCTGAAGCAAAACTTTTATCTAAACTTAGCATTTCAAATGTGAAGTTAACAGAGTCATTAGAAAGAAGCCCGTGTCTTAGAAACATTTCTGAAGTACTATCTAACTGCATCTCTTTTTTTTGTGGCATAACTGAAGTTTAAGAAACGTAATTCTAGTGCCCTCCTGTGTTCCAACTAAGAACTACAATAGCTAAAGAATACACTGACCTTCATTGAACGAATGGAAAAGGGAAGAAAAAAAAAGGTTTTTCCTCTGATAACGCTTAAGAACTCTTCTAGTCACCAGCCTGGATCCTATCTAGCTGCGTTCTCTGCATATACAAACAAAAAAGATGGCACTTGAATCAAGCGGTTTACGTGCAAAGCAAGAGAAAGGATGTGGAAACAGTGTGGAGAAAAACATGATACAACCATTCTGTTGAGAAAAATATTAAGTGGTTTTAGCACACCAACTAAAAAAATACTACTACAACTAAGCCATCTGTTCATTAATTTAATAAGTCAATCCCTCTAGCTGGTGAAAGATCAGGAATTGGACTTGTATTTTCCAATCACCAGCAGAAATCATAAATAAAAAGCAGCAGAGTAAGCTAGATAAGCAATTAAATATGCAAATACATACACACACCACAAATAGAAGAAAACAGTGGTTTTATCCATCTGCCTGTACATGTTTTATCATGGAACAATATTTAACATATAATCTGAAAATCTCATAGCCCAGATACATTATAGCTGAATATTTTACTGCACATTTTGTTACCACCATAAGGCAAATGCTTGTACGACAGTGCTAGTTTTGTTAGTTTGCAATACCCTATTGTCAGTTCATTTGGTTGCTCCGTTAATGTAACAGGGATATTTCTAAATAATTTTTCAATAAAACCACTATTTACCTGCCACCACGGTACCAGGAACTCTTTTTTTTTTTTTTTTTTCCCCTGTATTATTCTGCACCAGCACAGCTGTGAGAAAGGGCAAACATTCATTAACTAAACTGAGGTGTACAGCTACTACCGCCCACCTTTTGATTAGCGCATGGAGTTAAGGTATGACAAACCTGTACAGAAGTACTTTCTCCTATTACAGCTAAAAAGTAAGCAAAGGACTACATAGCTGACACCAGCTCATACATTATTGCAAGATCTCTCTCTCCTGCAAATACATTTCAGCATGTTCCATCTTCCTGCAGTGATGGAAAGAAACAATTTCTTCACTGGAAGAAATATATAGCAGCTCTGCGCACCCCTCATTGACCCAAGGTCTACCATGAATGGGTGTTCACCGTTTCCTTGCTCTAGTTATATACAGCATGAGTTGCTTCTTAAGCAGCGCATATAGTAGTTCTCTGAGTAGAACAGAGTGGCAAATTCCCCAGGAGGCTAACTGCATATGACAACACACCGCTATCCTGCATGGCATTCTAGGCTGACAAAGAAGCAGAACTGTGGGTAAACAATGCTCCTGCCAAGGCCAGCAATGGAGAAGACGCTATGTGAAAGTTGTTGCTTTTGTGTAAAAATACCAAAAGCAATTACATGATTTGGACAGGAGATTTCCCATCCAAAACTGAAATATGTCTCAGGCACAGATTTGTACAGGTATTTAGATGCTTAATGATGCTGAAAGCTGCCTAGTCAGAATTTAGAAGTACCTTAAAAGCTAATTCCTGTTGAAATTAATGTAGGAACATTAAGTTTCTCAGAAAGCCACTCAAGCTTAGATTTGTTAATGTCTAAGTTAATAAAGACCTGACATTGCATGTCCCCAGCGCTGTGCCATCAACTCAAATTCGGAAGCTGCATAGATACTGTCTTCACATGGCTTACTCAGTCGGGTTCAGCAATGTTCAAAATCTCCCAGCTTAAGTGACTTCAAGATCTGCATTCAAGTAATAGGCAGGCACAGATTCCTTGGAGAGGTCAGGAGGCCTTTGCGTCCCCTTACCAGCAGCAACTAGCATGACCAGTATCCCCAGCATGGGACGTGTCTGCAGACACAGCGCTACGTAGTTCCCCTGGATTCCCCCCAGGTCAGCCCTGCATTTCTTCAGCCCTTATGGGGTGGAGCTGTTGATTCCAATACAAATTTGCCACTGTTGAGCCGGGGTAATACGGTGCTGAGTAGGGTAATAGTTTGTTAGACAGGTTTACTACTTTTCCTCAAGAGAAATTCTAGATGAAATGTAATCATCTCTGTTTTGTGATTTTGTGCAAATATTTCCAAAGCCATCTGACTACTGAAACCTGACTCCTTTTCAATTAAACAGGAATGGGGACTGTAAGAGCCCTTAGGCAGCTTTGAAAATTTCTGCCTTGATGTATCCTTAAGTCAGATGAACAGGTTCTGAGTAATCAGTTAGTTGGCATTTCCATTTTAATAGCTTTGTATTTTTATGTCTGAGTTTATTAAAATTTCAAAGCATAGCTTCTCTACCCCTCCTCCATCTGTTTCTTTTTAAGGAAAGACAGAAGAATCTTCCCATCTAGTCTGCATTTTATCCAGATGGTGATCGCTCCCTTTGTTCAGGCATGAATTCTACCCATGCAAATCACAGCATCAATCATACAATCAACTTTTGCATTAGCTGCAAAGCTCAGCAGGATGTGTGCTCCATTAGAAAATGCAAGGTGGAACACCACATGGGCAACACTCAAGAGTATGTTCAGCGCTGCAAACGCCAGCATGACGCATGCCTTCATTTACTCATCCGCACCAACTCAATGTGAGGAGGCCAATACCATACCCCTGTAGGTACTGTTAAGTCCCAAATCCAATATTCCTGAAATGAAACACAATGGGAAATGATACCTCAAGTGGTAGAGCATTTAGAGATCTCACTTGTAAAATTGCTTTTAACTACCTTCATCATCTATATTTCACTTGAGTCCATTTATTGCTGCCACACGCACTGAGAAAGAGCCTCATGGGCCAACAGCAAATTCAACTCTTCAGCTCATGAATGAATTACTGCTGGAAGCCAGATTTTATTATTCATATTAGTAACTCATTCAGTGCTCATGATCTTCAATGAATGTAAATCAGCACAGCCTTATTGAAAGAGATTGTTTTGCTTGCTTTTCACATCTCATGCACCAAATGTTGGTCTCAGTAATGTCAAAAAGGGTTGTGACATTAATTTCAGTTGGAGATCATCTGACTGATGTATTTCAAGTCATGATGCCATGATCTTTCCCAACAGCTGGATATTAAATTGTTTTATCTTGCTTTTGAGTTTCTTTTAAAAAGGTCAGCAGAAGGCGTAGGCAGAGGTTATCTTGCAATTCCCTTTGTCTGAAAGACTGCTGCATGTTTGAGGAAAGGTTTTTTGCAAGTAGGTGGCCTTGGGTAAAATCTCATAATCAAAATTGCTGGACTGGAATTTGTGACTATTTCTAGGGAATACAGAAAGAGAAAGTTTGACAGAAATAGACCTTTAGTACTTCAAGCTTTTATTACCAAACCTGTGGAGCCAGATAAAGATCTCTGTTACTTTGTCCTGTCAACAACTGATCTGATGAGGTGTGAGCTACCCAAATGAAGCCTGCCATAAAATTACCTGAGCAAAGTCAGCAGATTTAAGGAAACAGCAGAATACACATTGTCAGCTGCTGTAAATGAGCAGTTCTCCACCAATGTCAGCGTTTCTACGCCGATTTGCGCTAACTGAGGTTCTGATCTATTGCCTGAGGAGCAGACACATGATCTGTTTAGTAGGTGACTGAAACAGACCAGAACCTTCCACGAGAAATGACCATTATCAACTCATCATTAGATAATTAGAAAAGGAAGTCTGTGTATGTGTCCAAGTCTTGTATCTAGTTAAACTCTGGGTTCTTTAAAACTCCCTCAGCTACCAACGAGCTTTACAAATTAAGAATGATGAAAAGCAAGCAGCAAGTAACTCTTCCTTCAAAAATATTGAAGTAATTTCCTTTCCATTCTTCACAGTAAATCAGCCTAAAGAACAGGCCCAGGAAAATACAGAAAATGGGCTTAAAGAAACAGATTTCACTGGTTTTTAAAAGGACACTCAAACTCACAGAGGAAGAACAGTTGAGGTAGCACTGCTGTTTAAAACTATATTCCATGGCTAATTAATGTGATTTTCAAGGCAAAATCTCTTTTTTTTTTTCCTTTTTTTTTTCCCCCCAGTCTTTGGGGGAAAAGAAATTTTCAGAGCCTGGGACATAACCTAGGGATTCCAAATTCCCACACTCTGTTTTAATAATTGTATTTTATTCTTTTCCTGTTTTATTACAGTAAAAGAGCATTTGATGCTGGACAGGGAACTCTTATTCTAAATTCAAGAAAGATCACTTTCACAACTGGTGGGTTGATTTAAACTCTCCTCTCTCAAACTGGTATTTGTCTATGAAAAAGCCGCAATAAGTGATGGCTTTTCTTTCATCTAGTTGTCGATTGCTATAGAACTAAATGGTCATGGGGTTATGTTTTCAGCGCCTTGTTCCTAACGATATTTAAAAAAAAAAAAAAACAACTTATTCACACACTTTCTAATATTGTTTTCTATGTAAGCAATTGCATATAGCAGCTCCATGAATGGTTTGGAACTGTGAACAGGAAGGACAGGATTCTGCTCAATTTGGAACAGTAAAGAAGTGTCCCCAGGGCAATATCTGTTTTATGACACCATTCACACCATGACTATGCCTGGGCCCCCTTGTGCTATCTGAATGAATAATTATTGTGCAGATAAACGTTTTGTAGAAATGTATTGCTGATAAAATACTTAATTTCCCATTTACTATGGAAAATTAAACCAGTTTTATAATCAGTGAGATACAACAGAGTTCAGTTCATTTCGTGATAGAATAAACTCTGTTATTGCCGCTATTGTGGCATTCTTCACCTACCCGTAAGAGACATTTCATTGCAAAAGGATAAAGGAAAAGATTACTGAATACATAATTACTCTATATTTACTATGCATGGAACAGCAAGGGAAGCTGTGATGAAAGTTTGTTTTAGCACTAAAAACAGATAGAAAGGTGTTTTGCCAACACTCAAGCCGAGTCACAAACTCAGTAGTAGTGATCAGACTAACTTTAGTAAGATAAAGATTTCAGCAAAAATCTTGGTGTACCAGCATGAACTGCAAGTAGTGTTAATCACCGAAGGATACATTTTGCTCTAGCCAGCAGTTCAGCATCAGACAGAAACTCTGCTTATTTACACTAGTATGAACCCAGGTTGCGTTTTTCTTATCTCTTTCTTGTTCCTGTTTCTCTCCCATCACGTAGGCCAGAATCCTCATCTGGAGCCACTATGGCACAACTGCAATAAAACAACCGAGAGACTTGCAAACTCTGAATTTATATTTCACTTTTGTGCCAGTAATCCTGCTCCTCCCTCCTTTTTGAGATCATGTGAAAGATTAAAAGGAGGAAGTGCTGGCAGGCATTTTCATTAAGAATCACTGGCTAATTCCAAAGTGCCTATTAGTAGAAGCCCTCTTGCAATGCCTGTGGTATCTATCCATCACAGCCGAATAGTGGATATCGACTATTTTATATTTAATGTATCTCTTACATCTTTAATGTCTGAAGAGCTTGTTCCCGAAAGTGTCCTCAGCAGGGGGTAGTGTGGTCAGATTTAATCAAAATTTCCAAGGCTGGAAATAAGCTTCCAATAATTCTTCGGATTGTCTTCAGCAGACTGCAATCACTAATTTCTTTTTTAAAAGCAGTACTTTTTCTTCCTCTGCTCCTGGGAAGTCTGTATGAAAAGTATTACTACAAAATCAACCCTCTGATTTTGGCAATTAGGGTACCAGAAAGCTAAAACCACCTATTTAATTTGGAAGCCTGTAACATGCAGGAGTAGAGTGTTTTTTCCTAAGGAGTTCAGATGCATTTTATATAAAACAGTAATTGTTTTGCCTTGGTTCAGAGGTTGCTTCCTTACAAAAAAAAAGTCATAGATTTTTTTTTAGTGATGGGGAGAGGTAGTTTCAGATGGACAGAGAGGCGCAACAGTGGAAGGATCCGACTCTGATCTCACAGGAGTTTGATGCCTCCTTGTCTCTACTGTCATATGTAATTATTTTTCAAATGATGAATCAATGCTGATACAAAGAAAAATCAAATCAAGATCTTAGAATTGATGAGCTCAAGCTAATACTAAATGCTGCAGTTTCTAGACCTAAGCACAAACCATAAAGGCACCCAAGAAGTCACCCAGTCTAATACCCAGATACATATTTTGTAGCTCAGACTAATCTCCACTTAGTATGGACCAAAGTATGGACCTATAAAGATGTGGATGTGCTTTATTTTGTTGCAGACAATTAATGGTAATATGGAACTGTTCAGAAATACAAATCTACAACTTAAGGGTTCTGGATATAGCATATTATTTGCACCCTCAATAAAGATAAACTCCCCTATATCTACTTGCAGGGCTCGATTTATTTGCATAAGCAGCTTCGAGATCTTTACAGGAAATGCTCTGAAAAAGCACTAAGTTTTCTTACATGATGCGCACTTTAGAATTAAAAAAAAAAAACAAACTGCATGCTTCTTATGACTCAGTTTCATTTGCATAGGAATAAATGAGCACATGAATGACACATTCAAAGCCCTGAGAATTTCTCCATTCATCTAATACTGACTCTTTTCATGAGTTTTATCTTTCTAATTTTTTTCTTCAACTTATTTCCCTTTTCTCCCATTGAAAAAGAGGAAAGAGACATATTCACAATATGAAGAACCAAAACTGAGAAAACAATACCAATACAATCATAATTTTTTCTAGGGTACTGCCTGATGCATGCAATACTGCTGATAAGAGACTGTCTTCAGAGTTTTAAATGTCTTCTGTGTAAGGCAATTCTCTCTGGCTTGAAATAGGCTTTCATTTTTAAAGTAAATTTCTTGTGATGTCTCATTCAGTTTTGATTCTCCAGAGGCAGAATACTTCTCCTCCTGGGAACCCCTCCATTCTAGAAATAAAAGCGTAGATGACATTCAAAGTTTTGCACCTCTCTTGCATATGTAGACCTTCAGGAGAATACACTGGCTCTGTGCAGTGCATCAGTCAACTGATACAATATATTGAATCTAGAGCTTTTTTGTTTTATAGAGGGGACCAAAAAAAGAGGAAAAAAAAGGAAGCAAAGTAGGCTTGGTTCTCACTGCTTGCAGGAATGGGGTGGAACAGCCAAAATACTGAACACCTATGAGCAGCACAGTCTAAGGTTTGAAGACCTCTGGCAGTAACCTTTAAGACAGCTCTTAACTTACACCCTGCTTCTCACAGCCGTTCCATGCCCTGCTTTCTTCCCCGCCCGTACAAACCTCACAAAAGGGGTACAGAGCTTGAACACAGACTTTCCACCAGTAACGTTCACAGACACCCTCTTTGTTGCCTTGATGCTCCTATAGCATGAGGTTTGTTCTAACTCAGAATCCATTAGGTTGTTTCATCCCTCCAGAAAAGCAAAACTCTTACAACTGTACTGGGACGGGAAAATCTCTGCTATGGTGAAATGGTTAGCACTGAGGGCTGTGGAGATCCTAAATCCCCAAGAGTGAGAATTAATGACAAATATATCAAAGTTTAAGAAAAGACTCACTAAATACCAAAATCAAAGGCAAGCACTGGGATGTAGGGAGAAGGAGGGTATTAGAAATGGTTTATTTTAAAAAGTCTAAGCCTACAGCCCTCAGGTGGGAGTGGATCTTCTCCATAAAAAGAGATCTACAAATGCTTTATCTCAGGGGAAGTCCTCAAGGTTACCGGAGCCGCAAACGTTTGCGAGAAGACGCTATTACATGTGTTAAACACTAGATGCCACTAAGAGATCAGCATGGAAAACAACAGGGCTAGCCCAGACGGCAGGGAGTAGCCCAGCCTCTGGAAGGAGAGAATGCTCTTCACTGCAGAGTGGCAACAGCCCTGGACCATTTCATGGCAAGGCTACAGCAGTTTGTGATATTCGGGACCACTGGGCTGGTTCCTTGGCAGCAGTACAAGAAAAGCAAAAGAAAAGAGCTCCACATAAATCCATGAAGGAGCAATTTGCACAGCTGAAGAACTCGCATGTAGTATTTCAGTTTCTGTAAAGTTATTTCCTACTAAAGTCCTTGCCTGCCTCAAGTATTTCTGCAGCTAACACCAACAGCAAACAAGAAGAGACAATTTTCTTCTATGTGAAAAACTACCTCCTCCAGCACAGAGACATAAGATGAGATAAAATTTTCATTCAGTGATGCTCTCGGTATTTGCTGTGTGAGAATAAGAAGTGCATTTGCAGAGTCATGCTCTATAAGGATTCTCTACAGATTTGCACATGAACTACAACTCAAAACATCTTCACTTTCCAAAGCCATAAGTGGCAGTCCAAAATTTTAAAAGTGATTAAGCGGCCATGGGGTTTTTAAAATCCACACTGAAGAGAAGCTTCATAGCAATGTAACAAACACCTTCTGCAGGCTTCCCTCTGTATACTATGCCAACCTTATTTTATCCTGAAGATGTCATATATATATATATATAATTTTTTTTTTTTTTCAGTAAAACTTCATATTCTGAGTAACTGTGGGAGTCCAGAAGAACCAGGAGTTGCTGAGATGAGATACTGCCAGCTGGCTGAGTGGTAACTCCCTACAGGAGATCGCTCCACAGGTCCTACAGGAACTGGGAACCACTGCCTTGCATGGAGCGATATTTTGCTCTATGGAAGACAGTGGCTCTGCCGCTTTGCTATGCACAGAAGTTGTCACCAGGTGACGAGCAGCCACTGTGCTTTTTTAGCTATTGCTGTGCTCAGGTCCATGCCCTCAGCACGTAGCGCATACCACACACCCACCGCTGCGTTGTTTACAACCCCCCTCTCTAGCCAGGCCAACCATCATGTTTTCCTTTCTCTACGCAGCCAGGAAATCTCAGACACAGTCTATCCCTGCAATAGCATAACGTAGCTCACTCACAAGGAGAACACATTGACAAGGCACTCTATTTCTGCTGCTCAGGAGTGTGCCTGCACTGACGTCAGATCACTGTTGCCAGGCATTTAGAAATGTATGCACTGCCTGTAGCGAAGCAGAATCAACCGAGCAAGCAAAAGAAAATAAAATTACTTCCTGGCAACTGGTAACTCTCTGTAGTAGGTCAGAAAAAGTTTCCCTCCATCTTCCTATTTGTCTAGATTTTAATTAGTGAGTTTAGTATAGACACAGAAGAGGAACAGATTGTTAATACCCTGCCCAAGTAATTCAGCCCAAATAATGCTTATCTCTAACATAGCATGCTAAAAACATTAACTAATTTGTTCATCAAAACTGTACTGCAAGAAAAGCAGGAACACTTGATAATATTATTGCTTTACAGACAACAAAGACTAATCAGAATAAGTCAAAGTGCTTGATCCAACACCAGCTTTCAGGGTGGAGGATTAAGCACTGTGGGACTCCAGAATCAGACGTGCATTCTTTTATAAGCCTAGGCAGTAACAGAAATAGAGAGATGACAGTCTTCAGCCCGAAACATTAATTCAATCTTGAGATATAAATTAGAGACACATTTACACTACTTAAATGGAAAAAAAACCAACCACAAAACTGCACAAAAAAGATAGAGCCTTTTGTCCTAAGAGAAAATATGTGCATTTCTTATGTGTGCTCATGTGCAATCTGTAATTACTAGCCCAAAGTCTGCATTATAAAGCAAATGAGAATGCTGGATCTCAGCTGCTGTAAATCAGCACCACTGCCTTCAATGACATGCTGACACCGCTCAGGCCTTTCAACGTTTCTCACATCTTAAGATATAAATCCATCAATTAAGGGACCAGCTCTGACTTTTCAATTCAGTGATTCAGCTCTCTCTGGTTTCAGTGAGTACCAGATGGGATGACTGATTAATAGGTAGCAGTTCAATGTATTGTTTTATGGGAGGGAAGGCAGAAGCAGACTTGATCTGCAATTTGATGAAGCCATCCCCAGCCCTATGAACATGGAAGCGTTTGTTTCAGCACTGCAGGGAACAGGCTGATCTCCTGGTGAGGCACACGATCATCTTGCCTGCATTCTTTCTTCTAAGATAGAAAAGGAAAATCCATAGAGCCTTATCTATCACTTGGCTACTTTCAGTTTTCACCCAGTTAGGAAGCATCCGTTAGATTCATATGCAAATAGTAGCTAGAAAAATACACTGTAGGGAACAATTTTCCACTGGGCTAAAGTCCCCATTCTGAGAGGGATCTCCTGCAAAAGACTCAAGGCTATCCACTAATATAGGTTTAATTTCTTATCTAGGTATTCCAGTCTTAACAGGACTGCTGTAGTAGTGTAGTATAATTAGCCAGTATAAAATCCTCCAAATTTTGTTCAAAAGAAAACAAGGACTAAAAAAAGACCCAACTCTTGATAATACACTGCCAGAGATGGTACAATACAGTAAAGCTCTACTGATGGGAAGAGGACAGCAAGAGTTTCTATCACCCGAGCTCTAAAACCCAGGCATTATTCCTTTCTCATCACACAGCAGAAGGAATGCAGAACAAACCTGGATCACCTTGAGTGGCATAGAAAAAAAAATAAAATACTAGCACAGTCAGTCCTGGCAGATACAGTCCACTTGAGAATCAAGAAGAGTATATACCTAAAAATGTTCCAGATCTCTATTTACGTCAGTTCTGGCAAGCTTGCTTCTCTAAGATTACATAAGATTAATGTATTCATATGATGTATTGTCTCACCCATAATTCCTTTAAGGCTGCCACAATTTCATACTAGTATCCTTTCTGCCTTCCTTTTCTTCTTCTGTCACCTGCAGAACGA
>NW_009648234.1:695453-702932 GCF_000708025.1 Charadrius vociferus | reverse complement strand
TGTATGCAAAATCCAGCCCAGCAACCTCACGTTGCCTTTCAGGCCACCCCTTCATAATTCTGCTGAGAAATCAGCTGAATCTCTGGCTTGTAAGGAAAAGGACATGATCACGAACAAAGCATCTGCTACTTTTTTGGTCTAATCTGTGCTGTAGGATCCATGTCTGATATATTAACTACTGAATCATTGTTTCTGTCATTTCAGTCAACAAATTTAAGCTGAGAATGTGGCTAAATCAGTTATTAATAGTTAAGCTGCAATAAGTTTTAAGGCTTTGGAGGAATCCATGCTGTAAATCCCAATTTCAAGCCTTCGCATTTCATGTTTCAGAGATTATTTTAGCTCTGATCCCACCCGCTGCAGATCACTGCATTCCCTGAAAAAGATCAGTTGGAAGTTGTCTGTGTCGATCAGGTGGGGCTTTCTTACTGTGGACTGGCACTTGGTGGCACCAGAGTTCACATAAGTGAAAGTAAAGCTACAGATGAATCAGCAGCATTTCACTGTTCATATAGTTGATGCACAGTGTCATCTAAAACGGTTTGCTCTGTAACATCGCTCAATGAGCTCTGAAGTCTAGCTCTGCACTTTCTTTGAAAATATATGTGCTGTATTATTCTAAGTGAAATGCTCTCCACTTACAGTTCTCTGCAATCTTTGAAGTCTCCATAGGATTTAGAAGTGTGAATTCTCAAGACATCAGAAATTGAACAACTTATCTAATTTCCAGTGCCAAAAGTAAGGTGAACACTTCACAGAAAAGTAGAAATTATGTCTGCCATGTTATAATTACAGAGGCTGATCTTGCAATCAGGAAGCCTTACCGGTTTTATCTGGATTCCACATATTCTGCAGGAGCCCATGCATACAAATGAGCTAGCAGCATTGATCTGTAAGAACGTGAAAGTTGCTATTAAACCAGTATCCTAAGTTATAGTTTTGTTTTGGTTAAATATTACTTTTCTATTTAGGTTAACAAAATATCTGCCACTGCTTCAGTTTCTTAGAAGAAAGATCAAGTCTTGGATGCATATTATGATCAAAACCTCAATTAAAAAAGGATGAGATTTGAGCATGAAGCAGCAAGTGCATTTGGTGTCCCTGCCCATAGCAGGGGGGTTGGAACTAGATAATCTTTAAGGTCCCTTCCAACCTAAATCATTCTATGATTCTATGACACTGGAACTCTTATAGCAGCACTTTGTGGCACAGCAGTAATAAATTACAAGGTAGACTAAGCAAGTGTCTTCTTTTTACATAACAGTAACACCAAACACTATCAGGTTTCTAATATATAATATTTAAATCTTGTGAATTTGTGTTTCTGTTAGGGATGGATGCTTTTATACAGAGAGAACAAGCACTCAGGAGACTATGGAAAACTCTGTATAGCTCGCCCAACACGCCATCAATGCCTGCCCAGCACACTGTAGCTAGCACTGCAGTTATGAAGGCAGTGTACAACTTCAAAATCACTTGTCTTTTAATCCTCTAAAAACTGCTTCTCAGTACTTTTAAAAGCCAGCATCTTTTATGACCATATGTAAAAATGAGTTTAAAGGACTGTTAAAAATCTCAAGGAACTCAACAGCCTAATAATCTCCTTCTTGTAAGTGCCAAATTGATTCAGCTACATCCAGCAACTGCTGCAGAAAACGCTTGATGACTGTGAAGTTACTAACAGGGTAACCTGCTAGGGAGTGCCGAGATCTCTGGCTAGCTCCTTTTTATATACAACAGAACCTTTTAACTCACTACAGCACAGAGTAAGTGACAAAGTTTTTCTGGACTAAGCCAAGTCATGGGTGACTAAGCTAGGGATAGGTGCTGTACAAAGTTTCCCATCCTTCACGGGCTAATTGTCGGTTTCAGATCAACAGCCATACTGGCACTGTGTCTGAGTATGACGACTATCTCCAATTATCATTAAAGAAGGAGGGTTAACAAGACAGACAGTCAGAGCCCAATTTAAACCTCACTGCAGCAGAGACTGCAGCAAGTGGATTGGACACACCCTATTAAAGATGCAGTACATCATTTCTGCCCTTCAAGCTTACTTCATCCCCGTTGCTGCAATGCTGTCGACAAACACAAAGCTTAACCCTTTTCAGAGCAAACCGCCTCAAAAAAGCCAGCATCAAATTGTGCAGTATTTAAGCTAGAAACTTAGGATGTAAGTGATGCTGTGTTCACTAGAGATGCCTTCTTTCCTCAAAACAAAGTTTCAATATGTATGTGCACGTATGTGTGTACGCAATGGTTTGGTTTGTTGTTTTTCACATAGGAAACGCTTGCCGCAGAGAAGAGGGTTTGCAAATGCCTGAGAATCTTAATTCCTGGAGCTTCACTGCAAAGATCCGACACAAGGCAAGCATGACAGTGCAATTTCCCAAACCCATCAGGGTTACATGGTAAACTGAGGCACAGGTTCCACACAAATTCTCTTACAGGCTTTGATTAAACTTTTGATGAAAAATCAGCTATTTGTAAATCCTGGTCAACCTCAGTAAGCAGTTTCAGTCAGAAGAATGAAGGAAAAGTGAAAGTTTGCTGAAGGTAAAACACAGAAGCATTTTCTAAAGAAATGCCTTTGACTTTCAATTTCACAACTGACCTGAATTTCTTTCCAAGATCAAAATTTTGTCTGCATCAGATTACTAAACAAATCAATCTATTGCATGCAAATATTTATCTTTGATTGCTGTTCTTTCTTGCCATTGAATAAAGCTACTGTGCAAGGATCTGAGGAAACCCAGACAAAATATTTTGTAGTTCACCTATTCCAGGTTGTCGGTCACTGGCTTGCGAGAGACCTGCTGTAGACACTAAATTAGAGCAGTCCCAGAGGTTAGACCTATTTGAATTTGGGAAGAGCCAAACCAGCATTATCCTTACTCCCCTGTGAAGGGCAGCCCAGATTCTGAGCCTGAGAGCACGTGGCGAGAAACCTATGGGACTTTATTAATGACTATGCAGTATGGACAGGAGGGATGCGCTGCAGAATCATATGGCTCGCTGTTCTGTTTCAGAGCCTAGATTTCTGCCTTCCTCCCATCCTTCATCAGAAATAACTATGTTAACAGCCTAATTGGCTGAGGCTGCAGGAAAGGAAAGGAAAGAAAATCAAGACAAAATGTAGTACAGTGTGGAGGAAAGCAGTGACACGTTCCTTTCATAAAGTGTCCAGTTACAGAGGAAAGATGAAAAACAGATGCCCTGTGAAAACGCAAACAAGAGTGACATTGAGCCCTTATGCATAAGCCAAGCACATGCACCTAATGGGGAAAACTATGCTCTTTTGTATTCACATCAATGCCGAAACCTCCCATTAACAGAAATAAAAATCTGTCAGTAGCTTTTCAGTGCTCTTGCTTGTTTGTAGCAGCTCCAAGGGCGGTATCTACTGTCTCACTGCTGACAGCTGAAGCACTGAATCCTTCTCACATCAGTCAGAATGAAAATAAAGTACAGTGGTTTCTGTTAAGCAGGTGGGTCTGATTCTCCTTTTACACTCAGGTAATTTAGCAATTCAAGCCAGTGGAATCACTAGTGGGTATAAAGACAGACAGACAGACACACACACACATATATATATGAGAGAGAGAGATTCAAAGGAGTCCGTGTCATATAAGGCTACTGTACAATTTTTATACCTGTATTTAGAGATAGGTTTCCCAATAACTGTGCTAATGAAAACAAACGCCTTGTCTAGTAATAAAGACTACTGGACATAGGACTTGACGTTGTAGGGTGGAATAGTAGGAAAAACAGCAGAGGGTTCCTTGAACACTCAAACACTTGCAATACATTTACTGTTGCATGTATAGATCCTTTACAATTTACAGACAGAAAAATCAAGGTCCAAACTAACTCAGAGTTCAAGGATGCTTGCAGGGAGTTATTTGGTACTGACTGATATAATAAACTTATGGTGAGGAACCCGTGTTTTGTCCCAGATCTTCAGGCTGGTATAAGCAGGACTTCTGTAGAGCTTTCCTAATTCACTGCAGCTGATGACACACGTTACTGCCTTTAGTGATTTATGAGAAGAAAGCAAAGATAAGGTTATGTTTCTTTCATTTTGTTTTTTTCCTTCCTCAAAGACTCTCTGTTACTGGCGCTGCCCCTCTAGACAGGGCTAGAAAAAGCTAACTGGACTAGAAATTGGTTTCTTCCTACTGTTGACACTACAAAAATAGCATCCTTAACCTCTGCTGGCTAAAGATGCTCTGCTTGAGACCCTTATTTTGTTCCGTTTCAGTTGTTGACTAAATATTTGAAAAGCTGGCTTCCATTACTAGATAGTTCACCTCTGGACAGTCAGTATGAGAACGTTGTGGGATTGGCCACTGGAAATTCTGGTCACTTCACCAGCAAGCTGAATGGGGAAGAGGTCTATCTGAACACAGACCTAATGGTTTGAGGAAAGAGACCTAGAGATCAATATTTCTGGTTACTTTAGTAAGCTTTGAGAGTGCAAATAAGTGATTAAGGCAAGAACTATTGATCATCAGAGTTAAAAACAACTTCTGCACACTTTGACCTTGTGATTTCCAGACTTCTGCCCAAATGCCTAGGATGTATTTTGCAAGCTACAGCATCTACTTGGCTCCCAACCCAGTTTTTCACCTCCAATCCTTATCTAAAGTTTAAATGCCAGAATTTATGGCTACGTGCCTGTTAATTCTCCTGGATGTGATTAGCTGCTCTGTCAAAGTAAGATGATGCATAGGTGTTCTTTCAAGACCAGTGAAGCTCAGGTACTAATTCATTTAAGGCACTGTAAATCATGCTGGCAAGAAGCACAAAGGTACTGGCATTAGAGAAAGAGTCCAGATACCCCTGATCCTACTCACTGGGTACGTTGTCTGTCTAGTATTTTCTGAATTATGTGTTGTAGATGCCGCTCAACACCTGAAGTCTCAGATATGCAGGCTCTTAGGCATTTTAGCCTTTTTCATACTTATCCTTGTCCTGAAAGGAAAACAAAAAATCCCAAAGAAACTGCATGATATTATGCAACTGAATTTAAAATGGGAACTGTTCAGGAAGAAGTCAGGTAGTACACTGAGGTGACTGGTACAGAGAGGAGTGTATCATGACACCCAGAATGTGGTAGAAAAAGAGTGAATCTGCGTTGCCAGAATAAATCATCCCCTTTTGTGTAAGTCTTTTTTAGAGGAACAAAGGACACCTACAGGCAAAGGATTCTGCTCCAAGATACCCTGAGGTTAGGCGATATACTAAACTACTAATGGACTATTGGTCTCGGAACCTGTAAGAACATGCAGCAGTCCTTGGCTTCTCATCTTCAGAATAAGCACCCAAAACTGGAAGATTTGTAGCTTGGTACATGAAGAATATCTAAACCAAAATTGATATGTCTACATTATACACCATTGGTTCTACCTACTGAAAAAAGAAAGGGGAGGGGGGGCAGGCAGAAGACAGAAAGCAGGAAATAGAACAAGAGACAGCAGAGACAGCAGTTATTTTCAAAAGAATAGAGTTGCTTGGTTTATTGACATGCGCGATACATAAGGTCAATTTGTTTGCTGTTATCTGCCAACGCACAATAGTGTCATGTTCTGCTGTCACCACTGATCGCTAGAGAAGTCACAGACACTGGCACTCCTGCGGACATGCCACGGCGAGGCTAGACAAAAATGATCTTGTAAAAGACACAAGGCCAAATCCCTCTTGAACCCATCCTTACAAAACACCCTTTGGCTAAAATAGAAGTAAAGTAAGCAGGATTTGGCCCATGGCAACTTGGTACTAAAAATTTAAATCCTATAGGATTATTCTTGATTTTTCATGTAACATTTTATAACCTTACAGTGATCGTGTGGTCAGATATCCCTTCCCTTAAAAATCATGGGATCTATAAAGACCTCAGGCTGAAATGTAGTGTATACTGGAACATAATGGTTCAAAGCAGTCGCAGTTGAGAATGAGTATATTAGCAGCTTGGTAAGAAAGACACAAGCCTCTCTTCCTCTAAAAGCTTCTCCTTTCATGTTTGTTAACCCACCTGTTATTAAAATAAAGATTCATCACAGCTACAGACTCTACTCAGAGTTCTCTGCACACAACAGTTTCTGCCACTGATTTGCATTTCAAAAGAACAGATTTGTTATAAATGTGAAAGAATAACATCTAGGAAGTGTTAGCTGTGGAAAAGAGTAAGTAAGGACACTTAGGTATGCAGAGATAAGCATCACTGAGCACTGAAACCCAGTATTTAATAAACCGGTATTTAGAACACAAGGTTAGTTAATGTCTGTGGACCCCAGCCACTGCTCTTACTGACCTAAAAGCACTCGCATGACAACTCAAAGTTTTCTAAGCACTTATGGCCCTTCCATAGGAGGATGGAGATGCACAGAGATGTCGCCCATTCCACAGCAAGACTCCTGCTGACTGGCATAAAAATTCTTCTGAACTGATTGGAATTGTTGACAAAGCTCCCAGTAACTCTTAATAGATTCAGACAGGTTTGTGTGAGGACCTAGTTAAAAGTCCATAGAAATCAATAAAAAGGAGTTCCACTTTCTTTAGCCACTTTAGGATATAGTAATATATTAGCATACAGTGCTGATAAAGATGGAGTTAAACACTTAGGGTGAGATCATGGTCAGCACTGGAGTCTGCTTTCTTATATGGATACTACATTACTACGTGGGATTGTAAGGAGCAACAGTCGCATCAGTCAATGGATAACTGAAAATAACAGCCAGGTTCAGATTGGTCTTCCTTACTGCATTGTGCCATTTTGGGCAAAGCTTCTTCCATTATTTACTCATCTTATCAATTTAAAACGCTATCTCTGTGAGAATCTGTGCTTATACAGTTCCTCCTACAAAACTTTCACAAATCTGTTTATTTTATTCTCAGCTTTTTAGTATCACCTTAACATCGGAAGGACCCTTAAGAATATTATTAGAATGTCAAGGTGCCACATATAAAAATGTCAGTAAGTGACAAAAGTGAGCCATATTGACAAAAATAAAATGTACACTCTTGCACATCAAATGAAAGGAAAGAAACAACGATTGTGGCATATTAAAAGATCCACTGAATTGCTCATCTCCATTACAACTGCACTGAGTCAACACTGCTTCCACCTAGTCCATTCAGGATGGGAATCAGGCAGAATAATGAGAGTTAATTGCTTTGCCAGTATATATTAGGGCACTGTGTCCAATGATATTGACCGATGAAGACGGACTAAAGTAGGCTTTCCTGATGTGAAATTCTTTTTGCCTTGTGCAAAGAACAGAATAGTAAGAAAAGCTGAAACAAGTTTCTGGTTGTGCCAGCCTCATCACATAAAATGGTGTTCAAACAAATGAATTCTAGCATTTGAGTGAACAGGCCATTTTTGAAACCAGAGAGCAGAGAGGCAGGGAGACACTGTTTTATTTTTAAATCACATTTGCATGCAAAAATCACAGCTTGCAGCCACATCTGCTGAAC
>NW_009648234.1:694324-695354 GCF_000708025.1 Charadrius vociferus | reverse complement strand
CTGAACCTGCAATAGCAGTTGCCCTTGTAATGGGATCTGCAGACTTTCAAAAACCAGCCCATTGATTAGCTGCAGGACTACAGGACATTGTTCTATTTATTTATTTATTTGTGCCTGAAGCAGCACACTTAATCAATGAACACTGGCAAAAAAATTGATAGGGGAAAAGCAGTAATAATCTAATATCAAAGACGACTTCTGTCCACAAACACTACTAATCAGATTGGCCTTCATGACTACCTAGAATGAAATTTAACCTTAAATACAACTCCAAGTTACTAGAAAGACTGCAAGTAATTATGTTCTAGACAGCTTGCTTCTTGACGTTATATATTATTTATACTATGGAGGTACACTAAAGTCTAGTCCTAAGCCAGGAAACCATAACATGAGATACTGAATACTTCTTAAAATAAAAGCAGGTAAGGTGATCTGAAGTAGTCTAAACTGGACTGAATCACCCCAATAAAATACTTTTGAAGGAAGCAGTATAACCAAATAGAACAGGGATCTGCTGGTAAAAAAAAAAAAAAAAAAAAAAGGATTTTATTCCCAGCTTTTGGAAGGTAAGGACTAATTACTAATTAGAGCAGTCTCTGAACCCTTTGACTATGTTTTACTCTCTGGGCAGGAAGGTAGACTAGTAATTAGGCCACTACGTGGGAAAAGCAAACTGAAAGTCATGACACCTGATGGGTATTTCTCAAGGTGTAACCATACAGCAGTCATTTTAGAGCAGAGGACAAAATGTTGTAACCCTAGCCTACCTTTCCGTGAAGTAGTGACAAGAGCGTATGCAAGTGTTGTTACCGGTATCTCTGTATCTCTTAAAAAGAAAGCAGCAAAACTGTGCACTAATGACATTACCCCATGTCTGATCTTGGGCTTATTCTGCTGTCTTTCCAATCAATGGCAAAACTCCTGCTGGATGCAAAGGTGGCAGATTGGGCTCATTAAATTTTGAGTAAATTCACAGCAGCAAGCTCAGCATGATCCTCCCTCCTCAGCTATTGTTCATGCCGTAATCAGG